>NC_142171.1:46025257-46149522 GCF_029865625.1 Vigna umbellata | reverse complement strand
GTTCTGGTTTGATCAAATTCTGAAGAAGTTCAGTAGAAAGAAGAAAAAGAAGGTGGAACATGAGCTTTATTGGGTCAAGCTAGTGACGTTAAAGAGCGCTTGCTGGGAGGCAACCCAGTGATTTAAGAACTTTTAATTTTTTGTTTGGTGAAGTAATTTTGAACTTTTGGGTATTTTGTTTTTGTTATAAGTTTGTTACAGGGTTTACATCTACTGATGGATGTAAGGCGAAAGAGTATCTACTGAAGGATACTATGTTTGTATACACCTACTGATGGGTGTTGGTAAGAAAGATTTGCATCTACTGAAGGGTGCTGGAGGATTTTGGGTCAGGCTCGTGACGTTAAACAAGCGCTACTGGGAGGCAACCCAGTTGATTGATTTTTTGTTTATTTTAGCTAGGGTTTGCATAAGCATTTTAAACATTGAATTGCAGGGAACCAGTGAGGGGCATGTATGGGAGGCACGTAGGTTAAGAAAAGAAGGAGAAGAGCACATCACGAAAGTGCCGCTGAGCGGTACTCTCGCAGATGGGCTTTAGTTCCCCTTAGTGGGGCCGAGCCCATTAGGGTATTTTTAAACCCTAAGCTGCGAAATTTCTCATACTTTCAAGCTCTTCTCTGCAAAACACTCCCACATACCTTCTCTAAGGTTTTCCACACTTTTCACTCTTCCCTCTTAAGAAAATTTCTCTTCCACTCACTTTTTCACTAGTGTGCTATCAAAGTTTGGGTTGGAAGAGAGCATTCTAGCTTGGAAGCATACTCATTGCATTTAGTATCTCCACCCAAGTAACTAAAATGCATTTCATTCATTCTTGGGTTCTTGAATTGGATGTGATTGTCAAAGCATGAATATTTAGGGGTTTTGATTTCTATGCATGATTTGATGATATATTTGATGTTTGAACCGATTAAACTGCATGATTATGAACTGGAAAAACTGAAAATTGCATTTGGGTGGAGTTAGGACAGCTTTAAAACAAGATTTTCAAAAATCTGCAGAGTTACTTGGTGGACAAATTTATGAACACCAAATTATGATGTCACAAACTTGTTTTCAATCGGCAAGTATGACATAATCGTTCAAGTAATAAACTTGGTTAGACCAAGTATCGTTCTTCCCAAGGACTCACGACCTAGTTTAGTTATGTGGTTTCTTGATTAACTTACAAACGAAATATTTGGGGTTTAAGATGCAAGACAGAAAATAAACATGTATGCATGAATTTTTGATCAATGGCAAAAAGCAAAAGATAAACACTTTCAATGAAATATAGATATGAATATGTTGTTGGGGGTCAATTTCATTATCCACTCTCATATATTTTAGGAATTCAACAGTCAAATCATCATTGTTAATGCCACTCTCTAATGTACCTTTCCAGAAGGCTTGTCCCTAATCACGAGTTCATACAATTCCTAGCATTCCTAATGATCAGTTCATAAGTGCAGGAGCTTAATGACAACCAATATAAAATTGGGAGAAATTCCCCGGATCTAGACTTCCCCGTACGTGCCCGTATCGACAAAACCAATAATCATGCATCGAATGAGTTAAACAATGCAAGCATTAAGCAAAGAGGAAAAACCCTAACTAATGATGAAAAGAAAGCATAAGTCTTAATTAAAAGATGTAAAAACAGATTCCATATATGAGAGTTTCACAAGATTACATTGATTCCCCAACAAACATACAGAGTTTAGTTCACCATATTCATGGTGAACCTAGATGAATTACAATGAAAGAATGAAAGAATAACCCTAAAAAGGTGAAGAGGAAGCCTCAGCATCCAAGATCCTCCTTCAAAGGGGTGGAAGAGAGAGTGTTTGCTTCGTTCCAGCCAGAGATGCCTAACCTAGGAAACCCTAAAGCTTATATATCATTCGTAAATTACAAAAAGTCAAGTCCAAGCCCATTAAAATGCCGCTCAGCGGTAAAATACCGCTCATCGGTGAGTGCGTGACTGTTTGCTCCCCTCAGCGGCCATTTTGCCCCTCAGCGGACCTCCCGCAAGCTCCTGAGTGCCGCTCAGCGGTAAACTGCCGCTGAGCGGTGACTTCGGCTTCTCCTTTTTGCACTTTTTGTTGTCTTTTCTGATTTCAACTCTCTCCTTCACTTCTTTCACCAAATTCACCTTAAAAACCTGCACAAAAACACTGAAATCAAGCATAACCTGTCCAGCTCTCTTATTTCTAAAAACATGAGGAAAAGCATGATTTCAAGCTAGTTTCTAAGTGTAAAGGTTGCTTTTAGTGTCAATTTTAATCATGAAAATAACAGTTTTCAACTGTTATCACAACCCCAAACTTAAAACTTTGCTTGTCCTCAAGCAAATAAGATGTAACTCTATCTTTAAAACAATTCATATGATGATTCACTTCATTCAAAAATCTTCTTTTCAAGATAAGCAAAAACTTCACTCAAACTTATGACCAAGAGTTCGATCAAGATGTGCACATGCTTTAGTATTCACAAAGTCATTTAAATTCCAACAAATGCTTTTTCATGAATGATCAATCAATTAAACATGGATGTTCATGTGTTCATGTGATATTTCCTCACTCAGTCAAGTGTTTCACTCACACTCAAGTGTATAAGAGATGATCACTCATTCACTCTACTATCACAATGTTACATGAATTAACTTTGCCTTTCATTTACCACAATCAAAAACATTCACAAGCATGCATCATCACAAGGACTTTTCTATGGCTTATAATGTGGCTGGGCTAACAAGAAAATTGGTTTTTCTGGATCACAAAATCCTTGAGTTAATAGAATCATAACTACACAATCATCTTATTCATTCCCAACTTTCTTTTGCCTTTGCATTGAGCTTTGCTTCTTTTTCTTTTTTTCTTTTTCTTTGCATGTTCTTCTCCTTCAATGTTCAAAATGCTTATGCAAACCCTAACTAAAACAAATCAACAAAAATATTCAATCAACTGGGTTGCCTCCCAGGTAGCGCTTGTTAACGTCACGAGCCTGACCCAAAATCCACCAACACCCTTCAGTAGGTGCAAAATTTTCTTACCAACACCATCAGTAGGTGTTACAGCCATTGTATCCTTCAGTAGATACTTAACCACCTAGCATCCTTCAGTAGATGCTATATCCAACAAAATAAATACAAAAATAATGTTCACAAATTAAAAATTACAAAACCAAATCAAAAGTTTTTAAATTCACTGGGTTGCCTCCAGCAAGCGCTCTTTTAATGTCATTAGCTTGACCCAATAAAGCTCAAGTTCCTTCTTCTTTTCTTCTTTCTACTGAACTTCTTCAGAAATTTGATCAAACCAGGAACCTGTTGATGGACAAATTTATGAACACCAAATTATGATGTCACAAACTTTTTTCAATCGACAAGTATGACCGAATCGTTCAAGTAATAAAACTTGGTAAGACCAAGTATCGTTCTTCCCAAAGGACTCACGGCCTAGTTTAGTTATGTGATTTCTTAATAACTAAGACTTACAAACGAATTAAGGGGTTTAAAATGCAAGACAGAAAATAAACATGTATGCATGAATTGTGATCAATGGCAAAAAGCAAAAGATAAACACTTTCAATGAAATTTATGTATGGATATGTTGTTGGGGTTCAATTTTTCTTATCCACTCTCATATATTTAGGAATTCAACGATCAAATCACCATTGTTAATGCCACTCTCTAATGTACCTTTCCAGAAGGCTTCTCCCTAATCACGAGTTCATACAATTCCTAGCATTCCTAATGATTAGTTCATAAGTACAGGAGCTTACCGACAACCAATATAAAATTGGGAGAAATTCCCCGGATCTAGACTTCCCCGTACGTTCCCGTATCGACAAAACCAATAATCATGCATCGAATGAGTTAAACCATGCAAGCATTAAACAAAGAGGAAAAAACCCTAACTAATGATGAAAGAAAGCATAAGTCTTAATTAAAAGATGTAAAACAGATTCCATATATGAGAGTTTCACAAGACTACATTGATTCCCCAACAAACATAAAGAGGTTAGTTCACCATATTCATGGTGAACCTAGATGAATTACAATGAAAGAATGAAAGAATAAACCCTAAAAAGGTGAAGCGGAAGCCTCAGCATCCAAGATCCTCCTTCAAAGGGGTGGTAGAGAGAGTGTTTGCCTCGTTCCAGCCAGAGATGCCTAACCCTAGGAAACCCTAAAGCTTATGTATCATTCGTAAATTACAAAAGTCAAGTCCAAGCCCATTAAAGTGCCGCTCAGCGGTAAATTACCGCTCAGCGGTGATTGCGTGACTTGTTTTCTCCCCTCAGCGGCCATTTTGCCCCTCAGCGGATCTCCCGTGACTTCCAGAGTACCGCTCAGCGGTAAAATACCGCTCAGCGGTGAGTGCGTGACTTGTTTTCTCCCCTCAGCGGCCATTTTGCCCCTCAGCGAACCTCCCGCAAACTCCTGAGTGCCGCTCAGCGGTAAACTGCCGCTGAGCGGTGACTTCGGCTTCTCCTTTTGCACTTTTTATTGTCTTTTCTGATTTCATCTCTCTCCTTCTTCACTTCTTTTACCAAATTCACCTTAAAACCTGCACAAAAACACTGAAATCAAGCATAAACCTGTCCAGCTCTTATTTCCAAAAATATACAGAAAAGCATGATTTCAAGCTAGTTTCTAAGTGTAAAGGTTGCTTTTAGTGTCAATTTTAATCATGAAAATAACAGTTTTTCAACTGTTATCACCCCAAACTTAAAACTTTGCTTGTCCTCAAGCAAATAAGATGTACTCTATCTTTAAAACAATTTATATGATGATTCACTTCATTCAAAAATCTTCTTTTCAAGATAAGCAAAAACTTCACTCAAACTTATGACCAAGAGTTCGATCAAGATGTGCACATGCTTTAGTATTCACAAAGTCATTTAAATTCCAACAAATGCTATTTTCATGAATGATCAATCAATTAAACATGGATGTTCATGTGTTCATGTGATATTTCCTCACTCAGTCAAGTGTTTCACTCACACTCAAGTGTATAAGAGATGATCACTCATTCACTCTACTATCACAATGTTACATGAATTAACTTTGCCTTTCATTTTACCACAATCAAAAACATTCACAAGCATGCATCATCACAAGGACTTTTCTATGGCTTATAATGTGGCTGGGCTAACAAGAAAATTGGTTTTTCTGGATCACAAAATCCTTGAGTTAATAGAATCATAACTACACAATCATCTTATTCATTCCCAACTTTCTTTGCCTTTGCATTGAGCTTTGCTTCTTTTTCTTTTCTTTTCTTTTTCTTTGCATGTTCTTCTCCTTCAATGTTCAAAATGCTTATGCAAACCCTAACTAAAACAAATCAACAAAAATATTCAATCAACTGGGTTGCCTCCCAGGTAGCGCTTGTTTAACGTCACGAGCCTGACCCAAAATCCACCAACACCCTTCAGTAGGTGCAAAATTTTCTTACCAACACCCATCAGTAGGTGTTACAGCCATTGTATCCTTCAGTAGATACTTAACCACCTAGCATCCTTCAGTAGATGCTATATCCAACAAAATAAATACAAAAATAATGTTCACAAATTAAAAATTACAAAACCAAATCAAAAGTTTTTAAATTCACTGGGTTGCCTCCCAGCAAGCGCTCTTTTAATGTCATTAGCTTGACCCAATAAAGCTCAAGTTCTTCTTCTTTTTCTTCTTTCTACTGAACTTCTTCAGAAATTTGATCAAACCAGGAACCTGTTGATGGACAAATTTATGAACACCAAATTATGATGTCACAAACTTGTTTTCAATCGACAAGTATGACCGAATCGTTCAAGTAATAAAACTTGGTAAGACCAAGTATCGTTCTTCCCAAAGGACTCACGGCCTAGTTTAGTTATGTGATTTCTTAATTAACTAAGACTTACAAACGAATTAATTGGGGTTTAAAATGCAAGACAGAAAATAAACATGTATGCATGAATTGTGATCAATGGCAAAAAGCAAAAGATAAACACTTTCAATGAAATTTATGTATGGATATGTTGTTGGGGTTCAATTTCTTCTTATCCACTCTCATATATTTTAGGAATTCAACGATCAAATCACCATTGTTAATGCCACTCTCTAATGTACCTTTCCAGAAGACTTCTCCCTAATCACGAGTTCATACAATTCCTAGCATTCCTAATGATTAGTTCATAAGTACAGGAGCTTACCGACAACCAATATAAATTGGGAGAAATTCCCCGGATCTAGACTTCCCCGTACGTTCCCGTATCGACAAAACCAATAATCATGCATCGAATGAGTTAAACCATGCAAGCATTAAACAAAGAGGAAAAACCCTAACTAATGATGAAAGAAAGCATAAGTCTTAATTAAAAGATGTAAAAACAGATTCCATATATGAGAGTTTCACAAGACTACATTGATTCCCCAACAAACATAAAGAGGTTAGTTCACCATATTCATGGTGAACCTAGATGAATTACAATGAAAGAATGAAAGAATAAACCCTAAAAAGGTGAAGCGGAAGCCTCAGCATCCAAGATCCTCCTTCAAAGGGGTGGTAGAGAGAGTGTTTGCCTCGTTCCAGCCAGAGATGCCTAACCCTAGGAAACCCTAAAGCTTATGTATCATTCGTAAATTACAAAAAGTCAAGTCCAAGCCCATTAAAGTGCCGCTCAGCGGTAAATTACCGCTCAGCGGTGATTGCGTGACTTGTTTTCTCCCCTCAGCGGCCATTTTGCCCCTCAGCGGATCTCCCGTGACTTCCAGAGTACCGCTCAGCGGTAAAATACCGCTCAGCGGTGAGTGCGTGACTTGTTTTCTCCCCTCAGCGGCCATTTTGCCCCTCAGCGAACCTCCCGCAAACTCCTGAGTGCCGCTCAGCGGTAAACTGCCGCTGAGCGGTGACTTCGGCTTCTCCTTTTGCACTTTTATTGTCTTTTCTGATTTCATCTCTCTCCTTCTTCACTTCTTTTACCAAATTCACCTTAAAACCTGCACAAAAACACTGAAATCAAGCATAAACCTGTCCAGCTCTCTTATTTCCAAAAATATACAGAAAAGCATGATTTCAAGCTAGTTTCTAAGTGTAAAGGTTGCTTTTAGTGTCAATTTTAATCATGAAAATAACAGTTTTCAACTGTTATCACAACCCCAAACTTAAAACTTTGCTTGTCCTCAAGCAAATAAGATGTACCTCTATCTTTAAAACAATTTATATGATGATTCACTTCATTCAAAAATCTTCTTTTCAAGATAAGCAAAAACTTCACTCAAACTTATGACCAAGAGTTCGATCAAGATGTGCACATGCTTTAGTATTCACAAAGTCATTTAAATTCCAACAAATGCTATTTTCATGAATGATCAATCAATTAAACATGGATGTTCATGTGTTCATGTGATATTTCCTCACTCAGTCAAGTGTTTCACTCACACTCAAGTGTATAAGAGATGATCACTCATTCACTCTACTATCACAATGTTACATGAATTAACTTTGCCTTTCATTTACCACAATCAAAAACATTCACAAGCATGCATCATCACAAGGACTTTTCTATGGCTTATAATGTGGCTGGGCTAACAAGAAAATTGGTTTTTCTGGATCACAAAATCCTTGAGTTAATAGAATCATAACTACACATCATCATTCATTCCCAACTTTCTTTTGCCTTTGCATTGAGCTTTGCTTCTTTTCTTTTCTTTTCTTTTCTTTGCATATTCTTACTTTTTTTAACTCTTAGCTCAATGCTTTTCATGTTTTTCCCAACAACCCCAAACTTGAATATTTAACAATACCACACAAGATCTTCTACTTAACTCAAGGTAAAGATTTCAATCAAGGGTTTTCAGTGTATATTCAAGGCTAAGGGTTCAAAAGATAGAACACACAGTGTTCTCTTTTAGTGGGCTGATTTTATGAATTTGGCCAATAAAAAGGTTTTCAACAAATGTCCTTGATCACATGATGCAAAACAAGCAATTGATTCAATCATAGAAAACCTGGGCAAAATCATTCATGCTTTCAAAGTAATAACATTCAACAATAACAACTCTGGAGCTCAAAATCTCACATATAAGCTCATTCACATTTGACATACACATCCTGCTTAATTTCACAATCACAATCATGATATCATGCATTTGTTCACAAAGCTTGTGAATCACCTGTATAAGCATTTAATGTGCACATCTATCTCAACATCAATCAATCATAAGCATCATTCAGCATTACTTATCATACAATCACAGTTAATAGCAAACCATCATAAAAACCAGGTTTCAAATAAAGTACATCAGCCCTAATCTAAAAACAGAAAATACTTACAAAACTCTGGGTTGCCTCCCAGTGAGCGCTTGTTTAACGTCACGAGCTTGACCCAAACTTTCAAGGATCAACCAACAACATCATTGTGGAAAATTGTTGCACCTCTCCCCCTAGATAAGGTTTGAGACGTTGACCATTCACCACCCAACTCTTTTGTGGATCAGCAGCAACTGGATTAAATATTTCAATTGCTCACTACAAGAAAAATTGGAATTACATACTGCTAAAATCCGTATGTAACATTCAAAATCCGTATATAATGATTAATTACATACGAAATACATACGGACAAAAATCCGTATATAATATACTCGTAGCTAAGTTATATACGGATATGTAATTATATACGGATAAATCCGTATATAATATCCGTATATAAGTACATATATAATTACATATGTAATTACATACGGATAAATCCGTATGTAACATATGGATAGAGAAAAAAAATAATTCCTTTATTTGTAAAGATCAGGGAGCCTTAAAACAAAAAACTTATAAATACAATATAATATTATATAAGTATATTGTCATTAGTTTCAACTTTCAATAAAATGAGTGAATAATTATGATTGACAATAGAACTACGAGCCTTAAAACAAACAAAGAAACTTATAAATACAATATAATATTATATAAGGTTATTGTCATTAGTTTCAACTTTCAATAAAATGAGTGAATAACTATGATTGACAATAGGAGGGGCAACGTCTTCTTGTAAAACCAGAATATAGAACCTATTACTATGAAGGCACAATTGCAAGTGTCGTAGCAGTTTTTGTAGCCACATCTAAACTGGGTTGTTTCTGTCTACTTTAAAAACACTTCTTCGGAAGTCCATGTCCTTAAATCTCTCCTAACAAGCATGGTCCTTCTCAGCATTTCCACCTGCAAAAAAAGCACCCCAATAACATTAATCTTTTCTCTCCACATTAATTAAATAAAATATATAATTAAAAAGGTATATTATCTTCAAATTTAAAACCTAAAGAACAAACTTTTTTTGTCAAAATACTAGAAATAGTGATAAGGATAAAAAAGAAGATAGAAAAGAAGTTAAATTGAAAATAAGTTTATTGACTTTTCTTGAAATTAGTGAATGACTGAAGCATTGAAGACAGCGTGTATTTATCTCTTTAAGGGTTATTTATGATGATGGGTTCTTAGCAGAAGCTAGAACTTTATCTTTGTCTAGCAGCAAAATTATTTTAGATTCATAATACTAACTAACCAAAAGATGGCATAATTGTAACATAAGAAATCAATATAGCATGGCACAACATAAACTAAACAGCATATTGATTTAGGTAAATCCCGAGACTCAAATCCCCAAGAGAAATCCCCATACTCAAATCAAGATTATGGCAAGTGCATGCTTAAATTTAAAGTCAACTTTCATGAATCAATGTTCTCCAAAATTGCTCTCCACTTTTTCTTCATCATACTTGACAGAAGACTTAGTATAAAATCGACACAGAAAATACAAAATGAAGAACCCTTTTGGATTAAACTCCTTATTACTCCACACAATTTCATTCATATAAGGACAATACATTCAGTATCCTAATAAATGACTATTGTAGACCTTTATGTTTGGATAACCTTGTCAGTTGGCACACAAATTCATGAAACCTTATCATGGTAGGATAAAAAATAAGTAATTATAGATCTACTTGATTTTTATATAAAAACTTTTAGATAATAATGTTTGATAACTTGCACAGATTTCATATATAAAACCATATTAACTAAGATGAGAAACTAAGAATATAATGAACTAAAGTTAAAGTTTAAATTTGAATAAGGTATAATGCTTGAAATAGAAGTTCTCACGTCTTGCTAATAAATGGTCTTATACTTTGTTCTCCTTGACCACCTTTGTGAAGAGCTAAAGCACTTATGTGAACACAATGTAAAATTCAAGGAAAGAACAATTGATAAGAAACAAAGTAAATTGTACAAACAACTATTGAGGTTGTTCAAACACAATGTTCTAGCTTTTTTATGATCACAATAATGGTCCTTATAATATTCACACAACACAATGAATAACAAGAAATGGTGGTGTAATTCATTTCAAAGACTGGGCTAAGCATGTATGACTGATTAAATGACAAAGGCTTGATGCAGAAAGTCTAGAATATGTATACTCCTTGATAAGCAATTTGTAAACCACAAATTCCACCAAGGCTTGTGGTATGCCCCAACCTTTGATTTCAGTAGCCACTTCCATTAACTGTGCCAATGATTTACCAAAACAACAGCATCTAGCCAAACCTAGTTTCTCTGATTACATATATCAGAAGACTAAGATGAACCCAGAAGTCAATTTTGTTCAAAAGATCTAAAGATGAAAGCAATACATATTAGTGTTAAATATTTAACAAGTGAAATAATCTTATGAAAAAACAAAGAAAAAAATCCAAATGTTCGCTCGAAAAGAACGTATGCAAGTTTTTTTCCAACACAAACGACAAAAGTTTTTGAAAGTCAAGATTGAAGAACTATACCATGTTGACTATAGATGTGCTTTCCATTTAACCATTCCCATAGCCATTCCTAAACCCTGGAAAACCTAAAAAGCCATAAATTTGAATCAATTACAACCATCAAAACACATTAAAGACATGACCACGAAAAAACCAAAAGCAAGTGAGCAAATTGGAAACCAAATATTATTGGAGCGCAAAACCAAAGAAAGAAAAAAGGGTTAGATAGATGAAACCCTAGATTTTGGGGGTGGAAGTGGGAAGAAAGATTTGCACCTTGCGAAAGAAAACCCTAGATTAGATAAATTTAGGATAAGAAGGTTAGGGCTTGAAGGAAGAAGATTAGGAACTTACTGAAGAGTCACCGCCGATAGTGAACGACGACGGCAGTGAGTGATAGCCACACTAACGAAATGCCGGTGTGAGAGTTGAAGTGGAAGGGTTCTGAGTTGTGGGAGGAAGAGGGAGAAACGCGATTTTGACAGTGGGAGAGTGCAAATGAGAGGTTGTGTGAGGAAGAGGAAAAAAATGCGAGTGATTTCAAGAGAGGGGAAAATGGAAGTGGAAGGGTTCTGTGAGTTGTTGTGGGAGGAAGAGGGAGAAACGCGATTTTGACGGGGGAGACTGCAAGTGAGAGGTTCTGTGAGGAAGAGAACGCGAGCGATTTCCAGAAAGAGGGGAAAATGCGAGTGATTTCGAGAGTGTTAGGTTAAAGAAAAAATTAATTTTAATTTTTAATCATTAGATACAAATCTTATATACGGAAAATAAGAGGCAAAGATGTTTCCTATTACATACGGATTTTTTTTTGTATCTAACTCAATTTTTAATATCCGTATATAATATCTGTATATAATAAGTTTTTTATATACAGATTTAAATCCGTATATATAATATGTAGATAAATAACTATTTCTTGTAGTGGCTCCATGCGGATGCACTTCTTTTATCACATATGGTCCTGACCATTTTGACTTCAGCTTCCCAGGAAATATCTTCAATCTTGAATTGAACAATAATACCTGTTGTCCTGGATTGAAAACTCTATTCACCAACTTTCTGTCATGATAAAATTTAATTTTGTCTTTGTAAGCCTTGGATGAATCATATGCATGTAATCGCATTTCTTCAAGCTCCAAAATCTGCCGTCTGCGTGTGCATTTAGTTTCATAAGGATCGAAATTCAAGAATTTCAAAGCCCATAATGCTTTATGCTCCAATTCTACAGGCAAATGGCATGCTTTCCCATAGACTAATTGGAATGGTGATAATCCCATAGACGTCTTCATTGCTGTCCTATAAGCCCAAAGAGCATCATCCAATTTGAGAGACCAATCCTTTCTTGATGAAGTCACTGTTTTTTCCAGGATCCGTTTTATCTCCCTGTTAGATACCTCAGCTTGTCCATTGGTTTGCGGATGATAAGGTGCAGCTACCTTATGTTTTACTCCATAGTGTTTGATACGCGGGGACCAAGGCTAATTAGTTTAGTATAGTATTTCTTTTACTTTTATTAAAAACATGTGTAAAAGGTGTTAGGCATGTGCTAGATAGGAGGGACTTTTAGTCCTATATATAGACATGCCACCACCTCTTGTAAGGGACTTTTGAGAATAATGAATTAAACTTTCTGTAGAGAGAACTCCAGAATTTAATTCCCTTGAAAGTCAAGGTTAGAGAATCCCAAAGGATCTCCTCTAGCCACCTTCCATTCACACTTCATCTTTCATTTTCCATTTACATTCCAGAACTCTCTTACCTCCACGTAATCATTGGTTTCTCCACTCTGCTCCAGCCGCGTGGATTGACTACTCCATCGCTGCCACGCGAGCTTAGTCATCGCGAGTTTCCATCAGCACAACACTGCATCTTCATTTCGCGAATCTTCATCTACTTCACTCTCGAGAGAGAGCTCTTCCACCACGAACCACACTGTCATCGTAGAACCTCACCTTTCTCGCCGATTAAATCACTTCTCCACCGTTCAAAGCCGCTTCCGCCTCAAACCCTAGGTTTTCACCGATTAATCATCCAAACCTAGGGTTCTTAGTTCTTCTGCTGTTTCCGCTGTTTCTTTTGCTTCTTCTGCTTCTTTTCGCTGCGCATCGATGTCAAGGAGCCTCGAGGAGTCCAGATCTCTCAAGTTTCGTTTTCTCCTCGGAGCGTCGCCTATCATTGGTATTCAGAGCCTAGGTTAGGCGCGTCCGCTTGAGCTAAGTATCTCGTTTCTCTCTGATCTGAGTTACTCTTCGTCGATTCTCAAATTTTTCTGTCTCGATCTGTTCTGTTCTTGAGATTCAATCTGTGCGTTTGGTTTTTTTCAAATTATTCGTGTTGTTCATTATGATTCCTTCTCTGTCTTGTGTTGATTCATGTGTTTTTGGTCTTGATCTGTTCATTAGGTTTCTGCTTGAGTCATTTCTTGTATGCTAACCTTGTTTTGGTTGTGTCTTTCATCATCTTAATCGGTCCAAAATTTTGTTGAGTCATTTTCATTGCTGAATCATATTCTGTCATGTTTACAGTCATGTTTAATTGCTTAAAATGTCATAAATTTTGTGTTCAAAGCTGTGTTGAGTTTTTTTCTGAGATTCTGGAATATATGATCAGTGGCTATACACCATATGAGCTATGATACATTCATTGTGAGCTCGGGTGCATGCAAAAGTGACCGTAATCTCAGATTTAACGTACTGTTGAGGTGTATTTTGATTTGCGTTTATTGTCATGGCCAATACATATTATTTTGGTGATAAAATGCTTGAATGAGTTCGTATCAGGTGCACATCACTTAAGCCATGAATTGCTGAAGCAAATAGCTTGATGGCACCTTGTGAAAACTCCAGCAGTATCAAATTGCAGTTGGCCGATCTGCATTGTCTTGTTTGAGTCTAAATTTTTGTTTTAAAATCTGTTCTGGCATATAGATCTTGCTGGAAATCTTACATTAACTTCCTCGTGTCGTGTTCAAGTTTCCCATTGTTGTTTTAAAGTCATCAATAATTTGTCCATTGACTCAATGAAACTTAAAACTGGTGGTGTGGTTGACCTGTTTGATTGCATAATTGGCTATTGCAAGTTCAATTTCGAATTACTATGTTCTGCATCCAATTTTAATGCAAAACAAGTTGGTTTGAAGTTTTAAACATGTTGAGATAGTTAATTCGAGTTGTATCAGCCTTTGTGCGTTTTTCACCTTTGAAACCACCATTTTAAGTCAAAATTTTATAAAGCAAGTATAGTGCAGTACTGAAATTTTGATTTGTGTGTTTATGATTCAGTTGGATTGTAGTAAGAGCTAGGGTCTGTTGAATGAAATCGAAACAGGTGAAAAAGAATATCTATACAAGTTTAAAAAGCATTCAGACCTTGTACAATCCAAATAAGTGAAGCTCCAAAATCAGAAACTGAAAACATTATCAATTATGAACTAATTTTGTTGGGGCATTGTATCAAACGCATTTGTAAAATTCAGTACTGGAGTCACTTAATTGTTTCTGCTCTAACTTGCTTGTTTGTTCTTCTTGCTTTTAAAATCTGTTCTAGTGCCAATCATAGGTTCAGTTTGAGTGCTTTCCTTCTTGATAGCTTTGTTTCTTGCTTGTCTTTATTGGTTATCTAGTTTGTCTGCAATGCATGTGAAATCTATTCTGCCAATCTTTAATTGAAGCTTTAATTGCTTATTTCATCTGGTCTAGAGTTTCCTTCTGAGTTAGAGTCTGCTCTGCTGTTTGAGTGGTTGTACTGTTTGTCCATCACTTCGTTTAGCCTAGCCATTTTCCTGATTGAAAAATCTGTTTCCATTCTGGGTTTTGCTTTTGGGATTTGAAAGAAGGTAAGTGTGAATGGTAGCATATTAGGTGGTGGTGATCCACAGGATTCTCTGGCCTAGACTGAAAATTTCTCTTTTAAACTTTTCATTTGAGTGTTTTAAATTTTTAAAGAGAAACCTCAGTGCTGTGAGCTTTGTAAGGCTAATTTAGCCTAAATTCCTTGGCATTTGCATGAGAGTTCAGTTTCAATTAACCATTTGTTGACTGTGTTCATTGTGCAGGAAAAGAAATTGGAGTAATTACCTTGGATCAGCTGTGCTTTATTTCAACTGCAATCACTGTTGTTTTCAGTTGATTACTGATTGCCTGGTGATGCTATTTGTGCTTGTGAATGTTAAACTGTCATTGCACTCATTTTAGTTTCAAACATTGCCTGCTGAATTCATTGATATACTCACTGTTTTGCAAATGAATTGTTGATTTCATGGTTTAATTGGACTGTTGAATGCTGATTTTGATTTGATAAGACCTATGGGAACTTGGTAAATGCATAGGATTTGCAAATAATGTGCTGATTGTTTTATGAGCATTTCTGGAAGTGCAACAATACTGCTTTAAAACTGCCAATTCCTGATTTGCCTCACATTACTCTTTGTCCATTCATTTGATTAGCATGGTCCACTGATTCTGAATTAGTTTAGGACATTGTTCTTGACTAGTTGGTCCATTGTTTCTGTCCAGTGTAATTCACTAATTTTTCTGAAAATGCTGCTCTTGTCATAATCAATTGTGCATCGAACTGTTTTAATTGCCAATGCATCCTCCCGTTTTAGGAAGTGATTAAAGCACCTAAATTTCTAGTTTTAACTTGGTGATTGAATTAATTAGATGGTTAAATTCTGCATTGAATTATATCCAATCTGAAGTTAATTCACTGTCCATTTGCACTTGCTGGATTTTGTTGAGATTTATGTGTGCAGAGCTGATGTGAATGAATCATTAGTTGAGCAGAATATTACTGAAGAAACAGTAGCAGAAAAAAAACCTCAGTGTGGAGCTTGGAACAGGCTAGAAACAACCATTCAAAACAGGGAAGTTGTCTAACTTACCCTTTGTTGTGAATTGCTATTCTGTTTTAGCTTGTAAGTGATGTAAGTGATAATATTGAATGAGTATCCTGCTGATTTTGGTTGAAAATTAACTGTGCAGAATATTTGGAACAGTTTGAGAGCAAATAGGAATTATGCAATGTCTCAATTGCACAAGACCGAGAACGGGAAGGCTCATTTAAGTGTAACTTCCTTCTTCCAATATGTTTGTTAACAGCTCTCTGATCCAGCTTTGTACATTTGTGATTGTAGAGTTGAACCAAGAGCTAGGAGATTCCAACGTTGTCCAGAAGCAACCAAAAAGTGGAGCACTAGATTCTTCATGCGGATTTGAATCAGGACCAGGATTGAAGCATAGCTGTTATTTTTTTTTAATTGTTTCTTCATCTGGTGTTGTAATAGGCTATATTGTTAGTTTTCTTAATTTCATTGTAAAAGGCCATTCAAAGTCCAAGTGTCTTGGAAGAGTCCTTGGTGCTCTTTCAACTCTTGGCAAAACTTTTCTTGTTTGTGTTTAATTTTTAGTGTCTTACGTTTAGGGTGATTTTAGGCTAAAAGGGATTAAACTCTAAGCCTTGTCACATTAGAGTCCGCAAAGTCTCATTTATTAGTGTTTAATTGTTGTGATTGTTTGTGAGTTGTGTCCTTTGATTTTAAAAGTGATTTTAGTTTAAAGGGTAACTAGTAGTAACCTAAGACATTTCTGGCAAGGCAAGACTTGGTACTTAAGCAGTCTTCATGACTCACCTCTCTTACCTGGGACTTGTCTAAGTGTGAATCTTGTATATCTTTTACACTAGAAAACTTTTAGAAACAAAGATGTCTTGTTATCCATATAGGTCTTCTAGGAATTTTAATTTTGATAAGCAACTTAGTTACAAAGGAATCAAAGAGAACATGATAAAGCTAGAAGGAAGTCTTGTTCATCTTATGAATTTGATAGGATTGAAGATGATTTGTATAAAAAAGCTAGTGAAAATATTCCATTCTTTGGTGATGATTGGTGCATTAACATACCTAGCTTGGAAAAGGAAATTAATGACATGCATTCATTCATGGTGAGAAAAGTAAATATGAATCCTTCTATTCTAAAGATGATGAATCTTATATTCTTAATCTTTACACTTCTAGTTTTAAAAGCATGCAAGAGAGTGGTGGATGATAGGCAATATCATGTTAAGATAGGTAGAAAATATCCCATTTATGATTGGAATGAATTGAAAGCTTGTATGAGAAGAAAGTTTGTGCCTCGAGAAATTGAAAAAAACTTAGAACTTATGAGAGAGCTTATTAGAGAAGGTGAGTCATTCATTCAAAATTTAAGTGGGTTCTCCCGTAGGGAAAGTGAGTTTCTAGAAAAACTCAAGAGGCTATGGGAAGAGACAGCAAACATAGAATTGAGAGGTTAAAAAGAGAAAAACAAAAGCAAGAAGTAAGAGAAAAAAGAGAAATAGAGAGAAGAGAAAAAGAGAAGAGAAGAGAAGAACGAAATAAAAGAAAAGAGGAAGAGAGAAAGAGAAGAGAAGAGGAAGAAAACAAGATAAGAGATGAGGAAGAAAGAGAAGAAGAGAAAAGAAGAGAGAAAGAGAGAAAGAAACACTTAGAAGAGAAAAGGAAGAAGTTGAAAGGATAGAAATGGAAGAAAAGAAATCAAAGCAACTAAGGGCAACATCTCCTCCTACATTAGAAGTCAAACTCTTAAGGGAGGTTTTCTATCCTCTCACTCTTATCCATTTATATTTGAATTTCCAAATTTCACTTTTCTTTCAAAGAATTGGCCACTCCATTTAAAATGTTATCACTTTCAACACATGCAAATTTCCAACTTGGGTTATGGTTACCTTTATGGTTACCAATAACTCAAGATAAAAAAAATTTCAAATGAAGAAAGGTTTCTTTGTTATATTAAAATTAAAAATTTCAAAATTTGGAAACCTTCTTCTACACATATTCTTTTATATATCTTATTGGGTCAAAGAAAACTAATTAGAGATATGTTTGATGCTTATTGCAGATGGATATTTGACCCAGGAGGAACCCTTATGAAGCTAACAAAAATAAGTCTTCAAAAGCACCATCAGATTTGAGGACAAATCCTTTCCAAGGGGGAGGGGATGATACGGGGACCAAGGCTAATTAGTTTAGTATAGTTCTTTTACTTTTATTAAAAACATGTGTAAAAGGTGTTAGGCATGTGCTAGATAGGAGGACTTTTAGTCCTATATATAGACATGCCACCACCTCTTGTAAGGGACTTTTGAGAATAATGAATTAAACTTTCTGTAGAGAGAACTCCAGAATTTAATTCCCTTGAAAGTCAAGGTTAGAGAATCCCAAAGGATCTCCTCTAGCCACCTTCCATTCACACTTCATCTTTCATTTTCCATTTACATTCCAGAACTCTCTTACCTCCACGTAATCATTGGTTTCTCCACTCTGCTCCAGCCGCGTGGATTGACTACTCCATCGCTGCCACGCGAGCTTAGTCATCGCGAGTTTCCATCAGCACAACACTGCATCTTCATTTCGCGAATCTTCATCTACTTCACTCTCGAGAGAGAGCTCTTCCCACGAACCACACTGTCATCGTAGAACCTCACCTTTCTCGCCGATTAAATCACTTCTCCACCGTTCAAAGCCGCTTCCGCCTCAAACCCTAGGTTTCACCGATTAATCATCCAAACCTAGGGTTCTTAGTTCTTCTGCTGTTTCCGCTGTTTCTTTTGCTTCTTCTGCTTCTTTTCGCTGCGCATCGATGTCAAGGAGGCCTCGAGGAGTCCAGATCTCTCAAGTTTCGTTTTCTCCTCGGAGCGTCGCCTATCAGTGTTTGAGTACTTTCTCTAGCTGATAATTGCAAAAATGAGATCCTCCATCACTGATCAACACTCTTGGAGTGCCAAAACGTGAGAATATCTGCCTCTTCAGGAATTTAATTACCGTGCTAGCATCATTTTTAGGACAAGCTAATGCTTCCACCCATTTACTCACATAATCCACTGCTACCAGAATATATTCATTGTTGAAAGATGGAGGGAAGGGTCCAACAAAGTCAATACCCCAACAATCAAAAACCTCAACCTCTAAAATACCTTGTAAAGGCATCTCATGACGTTTAGTGATTGTCCCTGCTCTTTGACATTTGTCACAATTTTTAGCATGATTATGAGCATCTTTAAACAAAGTTGGCCAATAAAATCCTGATTGAAGGACTTTTGCTGCTGTTCTTTCTCCATTAAAATGTCCTCCATAAGGTGAATCATGACAATGCCAGAGAATTCCTTCTGCTTCTTCATTTGTAACACATCTCCTCAGAAGATTATCTGCTCCAATTTTGAACAAATAAGGATCATCCCAAACAAACTGCTTGGCATCATGCAAAAATTTCTTTCTTTGTTGCCAAGTTAAGTCTTCCGGCATGACCCTTGCAGCTTTGAAATTAGCCATATCAGCAAACCAGGGTCTCTGCTGAATATACATGAGTGATTCATCTGAAAAAGATTCCCAGATTTCAGACTCCTTGCTAGTGACTTCATTATTGAACCGTGACAAATGATCAGCAATTAAGTTTTCACTTCCTTTCTTATCACGGATGTCTACATCAAATTCTTGCAATAGTAAAACCCATCTAATCAGACGTGGCTTAGAATCTGGTTTTGTCAACAAATATTTGATAGCTGCATGATCTGTATAGACAGTTACCTTGGACCCAATAAGATAAGGTCTAAATTTCTCTAGAGCATACACAATAGCAAGAAATTCTTTCTCGGTTGTAGCATAATTCAATTGAGCATCATTCAGAACCTTGCTAGCATAATAAATTGGATGAAACTTTTGTTCTTTCCGCTGGCCAAGGACAACTCCTATTGCATAATCACTTGCATCACACATTAATTCAAAGTTTTGATTCCAATCTGGTGCTACAATTACTGGAGCTGACACTAACTTCTTCTTCAATGTGTCAAAAGCTTTCAACAATCTTCATTCATCACAAAAGGTGCATCCTTCATCAAAAGATTACTCAATGGTTTAGCAATTTTTGAGAATCCTTGATGAATCTTCTATAAACCCAGCATGACCAAGAAAACTTCTAATCCCCTTTACATTTGTTGGTGGAGGTAGTTTCTCAATGACTTCTACTTTAGCTTTGTCTACCTCAATTCCTTTAGCAGAGATTTTATGCCCCAATACAATTCCTTCAGTTACCATGAAATGACATTTTTCCCAATTCAAAACAAGATTTGTCTGAACACATCTTTTGAGGACAGTGTTCAAATTAGCCAAACATCTTTGGAAAGAATTTCCAAAAACTGAGAAATCATCCATGAATACTTCAATGCATTTTTCTAAAAGATCCGCAAAAATTGCCTGCATACACCTCTGAAACGTAGCTGGAGCATTACATAATCCAAAAGGCATCTTTCTATACGCAAAGATACCAAAAGGACAAGTAAAAGCCGTCTTCTCCTGGTCTTTTGGATCCACCACAATTTGATTATATCCAGAATATCCATCTAGAAAACAATAGAAAGCCTGCCCTGATAACCTTTCTAGCATCTGATCCATGAAAGGAAGAGGAAAATGATCTTTCCTAGTAGCTTTATTCAGCTTCCTGTAATCAATGCACATACGCCAACCAGTAACTGTCCGAGTAGGAATAAGTTCATTCTTATCATTATAAATTACTGTCATCCCACCTTTCTTTGGAACCACCTGTACTGGACTCACCCATTCACTGTCAGAGATTGGATAGATGATACCAGCTTCTAACAGTTTCAACACTTCTTTTCTGACAACCTCCTTCATAACAGGATTTAACCTTCTCTGTGGTTGAGCACTTGGTTTATAATCTTCTTCCATAAAAATTTTGTGCATGCAGTAAGTTGGGCTAATACCTTTGAGATCTGATATTGACCACCCAATTGCTTCTTTGTTGGCTTTCAGAATTTCTATCAATTGCTCTTCTTCTTGTAGAGATAAAGAGTTATTGATGATGACTGGCTTTGTTCCATCTTCTTCTAAAACACATATTTCAGATGTGATGGCAATCTTTTTAATTCTGGTGTCTGTGTTTTGACTGTTTCTTCCTTATCAATTATTTCAAATTGGATCTTCCTCTGGACTCTTTTTCAATGTTTCCAAGTCCATCAGACATTCATCAATCAATTTCTTCTTCTTCATCTAAATCTTCACATGCATCAATGAGAGTTTTTTCCAATGGAGAAATATTTCGCACCATCCTTTCTTGCACCATACAAACTTCGTCAAGTTCATCAAATTGAAAACATGCTTTGTCATCATTTGGATATGTCATGGCCTTGGATACGTCAAAAGTGACTTCTTCATCGTCAACTCTCAATTTAAGCTTACCATTCTCTACATCAATCAAAACTCTAGCAGTCTTCATAAAAGGTCTCCCAAGAATAAGAGGAACATCACTAGTTCCTTCCATCTCCATCACAATAAAATCCACTGGGAATACAAATTTGTCAACCTTCACTAGAACATCTTCAACACTCCATATGGATACTTAAGAGACCTGTCGCCAATTGAAGAGCCATTCTGGTTGGTTTAATTTCCAGCCCCTGAATTGTTCTGCACATGGATAGCGGCATTAGATTAATGCTAGCTCCCAAATCAATCAATGCTCTTCCAACTTTCACATCT
This sequence comes from Vigna umbellata, assembly GCF_029865625.1. Taxonomy (NCBI): domain Eukaryota; kingdom Viridiplantae; phylum Streptophyta; class Magnoliopsida; order Fabales; family Fabaceae; genus Vigna; species Vigna umbellata. The sequence continues at coordinate 46,128,178 of NC_142171.1, read as the reverse complement.
CCTATGGTGCATGGAATAGTGAAGCTTCCTGGATCTTTAAGTTTAGGAGGTAGTTTCTGTATGATTGCACTGCAGTTGCCCTGTATATTGATAGTTTCCTTCTCAATGTACTTGTGTTTCTTTGTGAGGAGTTCCTTCAAAAATTTCGCATATGCTGGCATCTGTTGCAATGCTTCAGAGAATGGTATAGTGATCTCCAACTTCTTAAACAATTCCATGAATCTTTCCAACTGCTTTTCTTTCTCCTTCCTTGAATAACTCTTTGGATAAGGAAGTGGCTTTTCATACTCTTTTTCTTTCTGTCTCTCCTCTCTCTCTCTCTCTCTTTTTTTCTCTCCTCTCCTCTTCTTCTTTTTCCTTTTTCTCTCTCTCAACTCTTTCTTTCCACTCACATGTTTCTTTTTCACTCTCACTCTCATTTTCTTTCTCTTCTCTTTCTTTTTGTCTCTCCTCTAACACTCTACCACTTCTAGTCACAGTTTTACACTCCTTTCCAGATTATCATGTTTCATCTCGTCAACTATTCTCTCAACATAAACCTCCATTTTTTTAAATGCAACATCCACATTATGACAATAAGACGCATTCGTCTTCAAGAATCTTTGGAAAGTCTCTTCAAGCTTTGTTGTTTTCTCAACTGGAGTAAATTGCATCTGCCATTTTGGTTGTTGCACTTGAACCATTGAGACCTGTTGTATTTCCTGTGGTATTTGAGAAAGTTTCATAGTTACTTCTTCAAGCTGTTGAGAGATAATTCTATTTTGAATAAGCAAAGCCTCATTTAATTGTAACAACTCCTTCTGACTAAAATCTCCTTTTTCAATATTGAGTTCATTGTCATTAGTAGCCATATTTTCAATAATTTCAGTTGCTTCCTCTGGAGTTTTCCATTTAATGTTTCCTCCTGCTGAGGCATGAAGCATCATCTTAGCTTGTGAACCAAGACCTCCAAGGAAAGTTAGGACTACTTCTTCTTCTTTGAAGCCATGCGTGGGTGTTTTTCTTAGCAGACTTTTGTATCTATCCCATGCATGCCCCAGTGATTCTTCCATGCCCTGCTTAAATGAAGATATCTCTTGCTTGCCTTTTGTCACCTTTGATTGTGGAAAGTACTTGTTCAAAAACTTTGTTACCACTGCTTCCCACTCTGTGAAACTTCCTTCTGGAAAAGAGTTCAACCAAAGCTTAGCATTGCCTCCCAATGAGAAAGGAAACAAACTAAGTTTGATTGCTTCGTCTGGCACCCCATTGATTTTCACTGTGTTGCAAATTTCATTAAATGTAGTAAGGTGCTCATATGGGCTTTCATGAGATAACCCATTGAATTGATTACTCTTCACCAGTTGGATCATGCTGGTTTGACCTCCATATTGGCTGCATTGACTCTAGGTCTAGCTATGCTGTTAAATGTTGAGGTCCAGCTACATTGGTGTAATCAGCAAGAGTTCTTCTGATATATTATTCTCCATATTTTCTGTGCTATTGTCAGAACCTTGTGGTGATGGTTGCAACAGAGTTTCCGGAGGAGGGAAAAGTTCTCTAGATGTTCTGATTCTTCTCCTCCGTCTACTGTCTTCTAATCCTTCAAGCAAGGTTCTGTTGTTTTCTTGCTCCTAGTTCGAATTGCCTCCTGCATACACAAGAACACAAAACCCTAGAAGATTTGGTTAGCACAAAAAGATATAAAAGAAATATAAGATTCAGAAAATAAAGACAGAAAACAGAAAAAAAAAAATAAAATAAAAATTCGAAATTTAAAAAAAATAAAAAAAATAAGTCAAAGATAATAATAATCACACAAATTAACCAGTTAAACCACGAGTCCCCGGCAACGGCGCCAAAAACTTGATGGACAAATTTATGAACACCAAATTATGATGTCACAAACTTGTTTTCAATCGGCAAGTATGACCGAATCGTTCAAGTAATAAAACTTGGTAAGACCAAGTATCGTTCTTCCCAAAGGACTCACGGCCTAGTTTAGTTATGTGATTTCTTAATTAACTAAGACTTACATCTTCTTCCATCTCTCTAACTGAAGCTTCAGCTGTTTCAGCTCCTCCTCCATGCACTGGTTCCTCTGGCCAAGCTACCACATTATGAAATTCATCCATAGTCCATGATGCACAAATTTATGATCACCAAAATATGATGTCACAAACTTGTTTAACAATCGGCAAGTATGACCGAATCGTTTCAAGGAATAAACTCGGTAAGACCAAGTATCGTTCTCCCAAAGGACTCACGGCCTAGTTTAGTTATGTGATTTCTTAATTAACTAAGACTTACAAACGAATTAATTGGGGTTTAAAATGCAAGACAGAAAATAAACATGTATGCATGAATTGTGATCAATGGCAAAAAGCAAAAGATAAACACTTTCAATGAAATTTATGTATGGATATGTTGTTGGGGTTCAATTTTTCTTATCCACTCTCATATATTTTAGGAATTCAACGATCAAATCACCATTGTTAATGTCACTCTCTAATGTACCTTTCAGAAGGCTTCTCCCTAATCACGAGTTCATACAATTCCTAGCATTCCTAATGATTAGTTCATAAGTACAGGAGCTTACCGACAACCAATATAAAATTGGGAGAAATTCCCCGGATCTAGACTTCCCGTACGTTCCCGTATCGACAAAACCAATAATCATGCATCGAATGAGTTAAAACCATGCAAGCATTAAACAAAGAGGAAAAACCCTAACTAATGATGAAAGAAAGCATAAGTCTTAATTAAAAGATGTAAAAACAGATTCCATATATGAGAGTTTCACAAGACTACATTGATTCCCCAACAAACATAAAGAGGTTAGTTCACCATATTCATGGTGAACCTAGATGAATTACAATGAAAGAATGAAAGAATAAACCCTAAAAAGGTGAAGCGGAAGCCTCAGCATCCAAGATCCTCCTTCAAAGGGGTGGTAGAGAGAGTGTTTGCTCGTTTCCAGCCAGAGATGCCTAACCCTAGGAAACCCTAAAGCTTATGTATCATTCGTAAATTACAAAAAGTCAAGTCCAAGCCCATTAAAGTGCCGCTCAGCGGTAAATTACCGTCAGCGGTGATTGCGTGACTTGTTTTCTCCCCTCAGCGGCCATTCTGCCCCTCAGCGGATCTCCCGTGACTTCCAGAGTACCGCTCAGCGGTAAAATACCGCTCAGCGGTGAGTGCGTGACTTGTTTTCTCCCCTCAGCGGCCATTTTGCCCCTCAGCGAACCTCCCGCAAACTCCTGAGTGCCGCTCAGCGGTAAACTGCCGCTGAGCGGTGACTTCGGCTTCTCCTTTTGCACTTTTTATTGTCTTTTCTGATTTCATCTCTCTCCTTCTTCACTTCTTTTACCAAATTCACCTTAAAACCTGCACAAAACACTGAAATCAAGCATAAACCTGTCCAGCTCTCTTATTTCCAAAAATATACAGAAAAGCATGATTTCAAGCTAGTTTCTAAGTGTAAAGGTTGCTTTTAGTGTCAATTTAATCATGAAAATAACAGTTTTTCAACTGTTATCACCTGTTGCAGTGTCTCAATCATAGGAGCTTTAATCTCCAATTTCTTGAAGATTTCCATAAAGCACTTAAATTTCTTTTCCTTCCTATGATTCTTCTTTAGATGAGGATGTGACTTTTCATATGATTTCTTCTTTTTTCCTCTCATCTTCTTTTTCTTCCTTTTTCTCTCCCTAAATTTTCTCTTTTTCTTTTCTTTTATTTTTTTTCTCCCTTTTTTTTTCTTTTCAACTTCTTTATTTTCACACAAATTTCTTTCTCTCTTCTCTCTCAACCACTTCTTTCTCTTTTTCTTCATCTTTATTTCTCTCACTCAATTCTTCTTTTTCTTTCTCTCTATCTTTTCCTCATCGCCCCTATTTTTTTCTCATCAAGAATCTTGTCACTTTCAGTGATAATGGCTTGCCTTCCTCCTTAGGGTTAACTTCAGTATTAACCTCATCATTCAATCTCTGATTAATGGAATGAAGCTGCATCTCCATCCTTTTACATGATTCTTCATGCTTTTTCTGAGTAGCGTCAGAATTTTTCAAAAATTGTTGAAGGGTGTCATCCAAACTTCCTGATAGAAAGGTTTGTTGCTGTTGCTTGTTAAATTGCCCAGTTTGTCCAGCTTGCCCACTTTGTTCCTGACCAATACTTGGGTGTGGTTTCCACCCTTGATTGTAGCTCCCTTGACGGTACTGATTGGTCATGTAGTTTACATCCTCTACGGCTTCAACTGGAAAGGCACATTGACCATTGATATGGTCACCTCCACACAATTCGCATAACTGGGATTGTACCTGTGCAACAGTCTTTAACTCTTGTGGCAATTGTTCAAGTATCTTTGAGAGATTCTCCAATTGTTGAGTTAGTATCTTGTTCTGTGCAAGCAAGGCATCATTGGTTTGTAACTGTAGAACTCCTTTCTGTTGCATAAGAGCTCCTCTTTCACTATTGAGCTCATTATCACTAGTAGCCATATTTTCAATAATTTTTGTTGCTTCCTTTGGAGTTTTCCATTTAATGTTTCCTCCTGCTGAGGCATCAAGCATCATCTTGGTTTGTGAACCAAGAACTCCAAGGAAGGTAAGGACTACTTCCACTTCATCAAATCCATGCGTGGGTGTTTTTCGTAGCAAGCTTTTGTATCTATCCCATGCATGACCCAGTGATTCTTCCATGCCCTGCCTGAATGAAGAAATATCTTGCTTTCCTTTGTTGACCTTGAAGAATTGAGTGCCCATATAGTTAAATTCTTGTCCGAATTGCATCCTGCAAGCATTAGGCACAAAACTCTAGAAAATATTTGTTAGCACAAAAAGATAGAGAAGATACAAAGAATAAATGATAAGAAGATAAAAGATAGCAAGATAGAAGATAAAAACATAAAATAGAAAAATGAAAACAGAAAAAAAAAAAAAACAAATAAAAACAGAAAACGAAAAAATTAAGAATAGAAAACGAAAAAATATAACAAAACAAAAAAAAATGAAAATAAAAACAAAAAAACAGAAAATAAAAAAATAGAAAAATAAAAAAAATAATAACCAAAAAATAAAAACAGAAAATAAAATAAAATAAAATAAAATCAAATCAAATAAAATCAAAATAAAATCAAATCAAATAAAAATAAAATAAAATAAAAATAGAAAACAGAATAAAAACAGAAAACAGAAAAACAGAAAACAGAAAAATACAATAAAATAAAATAAATTCGAAATTTAAAAATAAAATAAAAAAATAAGTCAAAGATAATCAATAATCACACAAATTAACCAGTTAAACCACGAGTCCCCGGCAACGGCGCCAAAAACTTGGTGGACAAATTTATGAACACCAAATTATGATGTCACAAACTTGTTTTCAATCGGCAAGTATGACCGAATCGTTCAAGTAATAAACTTGGTTAGACCAAGTATCGTTCTTCCCAAAGGACTCACGGCCTAGTTTAGTTATGTGGTTTCTTGATTAACTAAGACTTACAAACGAAATATTTGGGGTTTAAGATGCAAGACAGAAAATAAACATGTCTGCATGAATTTTTGATCAATGGCAAAAAGCAAAAGATAAACACTTTCAATGAAATATAGATATGAATATGTTGTTGGGGGTCAATTTCATCTTATCCACTCTCATATATTTTTAGGAATTCAACAGTCAAATCATCATTGTTAATGCCACTCTCTAATGTACCTTTCCAGAAGGCTTCTCCCTAATCACGAGTTCATACAATTCCTAGCATTCCTAATGATTAGTTCATAAGTGCAGGAGCTTAACGACAACCAATATGATATTGGGAGAAATTCCCCGGATCTAGACTTCCCCGTACGCGCCCGTATCGACAAAACCAATAATCATGCATCGAATGAGTTAAACAAGGCAAGCATTACGCAAAGAGGAAAAACCCTAACTAATGATGAAAGAAAGCATAGATCTTAAATAAAAGATGTAAAAAACAAATTCCATATATGAGAGCTTCAAAAGATTACATTGATTCCCCAACAAACATACAGAGTTTAGTTCACCATATTCATGGTGAACCTAGATGAATAACAATGAAAGAATGAAAGATAAAACCCTAAAAAGGTGAAGAGGAAGCCTCAGCATCCAAGATCCTCCTTCAAAGGGGTGAAGAGAGAGTGTTTTCTTCGTTCCAGCCAAAGATACCTAACCCTAGGAAACCCTAAAGCTTATATATTATTCGTAAAGTACAGAAAATTAGGTCCAAGCCCATAAAAATGCCGCTCAGCGGTAAAATACCGCTCAGCGGTAAAATACCGCTCAGCGGTGAGTGCGTGACTTGTTTGCTCCCCTCAGCGGCCATTTTGCCCCTCAATGGTCCCCGTGAGCTCCTGAGTGCCGCTCAGCGGTAAACTGCCGCTGAGCGGTACTTTCGGCTTCTCCTTTTTGCACTTTTTGTTGTCTTTTCTGATTTCAACTCTCTCCTTCTTCACTTCTTTCACCAAATTCACCTTAAAACCTGCACAAAAAACACTGAAATCAAGCATAAACCTGTCCAGCTCTCTTATTTCTAAAAACATGAGGAAAAGCATGATTTCAAGCTAGTTTCTAAGTGTAAAGGTTGCTTTTAGTGTCAATTTTAATCATGAAAATAACAGTTTTTCAACTGTTATCATTACTGCTGAGGGGTAAACTGCCGCTGAGCGGCACTCCGCCAGATTTGGTTTTTCTGTTTTTTTGTGATCTGGACTATAGCACTGGTGGCGCTGAGGGGAAATTTTGGCCCTCAGCGGTGGTTTAGCTTTTCAAGGAGTTGTGTTCTATGTTTTACTAATGATTAACATCATGTTCTGTGGTTTTGTATTTGTATTTGAATGCAGGAATGGCATCCTCTTCAAGAAAGAGATTGAAAACCATGGCAACCAAGAGAAAGGAAAAGGAACCAGAGCAACCCCACTCTAGCAAGTTCCTCTCTAGGAAACATGAGAAGCACTTTAGGGTGGTTCAGGACAGGAGACTTCTGATGGAAAGAAAAGTTGGAATGATACCTAACTTTGCTCCTCAATTTGGAGAGCAAGTGTTAGGGAATGACTGGGGAAAGCTAGCCACCTATCCTGCAGTTGCTAACATAGCTGTGGTGAAGGAATTATACACTAATGCAAAGAAGATTGGTGATTATCCAGCTGAAAATTATTTGGGCTATGTCAGAGGCCATGCTATCAGGTATGATCCTGATTCTATCAATAACTTCCTGGATACTGTGTGGGCTGGTGAGCAGTGCCAGTATGCTCTTTGCATGGAGGAAGGTGTTGATTATGAGGATGTGGAGAGAGTACTATGCATACCTGGAGGACACTTCCAAAGGAATAGATCTGGCTCAGTGGTTAACATTAGGAGGACGGATTTGACTCCTCTTGCAAAGTATTGGATGGCATTTTCTCATGCCAACATTCAGCCATGTTCACATGTGTCAGATATTACTCTCAGCATGGCACTATTCATCTACTGTGCTATCAGAAACTTAAATGTTAATATTGGGCAGGTGATAGCTGATGAGATTAGTGTGTGCGCCAATACCTCAAACAACAAAGCACCACTAGGACATCCCTCCTTGATTACTCACCTTTGCAAGATAGCTGGGGTGGACACTTCTGCTCCACCATTTGAGAGGCCAAGAAAAGCTATTGATGAGGCTTATTACAGACAGTACTGTGGAGGTGAGGAAGCAGCTCAGCCAGTTCCACCACGCCGTGCTCGTAGAGAGAGAGCGCCAGCACAGAGCTAGACATCTGCTGAGACACATGAAGCAGAACCATTCCAGATGAGGGACATGTATATGTCTCTTATAGGTGCTCAGTTGCAGTCCATTCACAGAGGGCAGGTGGCTACTGTTGAGATGATTGTGGGGATGTATGATACACCTCCAGCCCACAGGTGGACTGATAACAGTTAAAAAACTGTTATTTTCATGCTTAAAATTGATATTAAAAGCAAACTTTATACTTAGAAATGTCGGAACAATCGGTACCGTTATAGAGTCGCGCAGCGGAATAAAATATAGATAGCGGAAAGCATGTAACGATCACAACACAAGTTAAAATATGTGCTAAGAGTTTAGGGATCAAGAAAATCAAGACAGAATTTTTATCCTGGTTCGAATCAAAAGATTCTACGTCCAGTCATTAATCACTATAAATAGTGATTAACCTTTTTCACTAAAAATATAGTTTGTAGATTACAATCAGATAATCAAAATAAGCAAAGAATAGAAAACACCTTCCTTCGACAAACGAACGGAAGAACCTGCTCAGCCAACTTGAAGAGAACCGCTCCGACCTTTGACACACAAAACGCGAGCTTCTCCTATTCACAAGACCAGGCAAGAGCACTCTATCACTTTGAGAACTTCCTCAGACAAACTGTATTCTCAAAATGGCATAGATCCTTTTCACTCACAGAGAGCTTCCCTTAGGCACAAAGCTCTAATACTCTCAATTGAAAAATTATTTCTAAGAGCTGTGAAGACCTCTATTTATAAGCCTAGTTTCGTGCAAGGTCAAAAACTAAAAAAACATCTCCCAACTGCCACTGATAATCGATTATCATAAGTGATAATCGATTATTTGTGTCCGTTATGGGGTTTTCAAAATGGTGATAATCGATTATCCTGAGCAATAATCGATTATTCCAGAGACTTGGACAGAATTAAATAAAACAGTGATAATCGATTATTCTGTGTAATAATCGATTATTTGCGCAAGCAACTCTCTTCTAAACTGGCTTGTGATAATCGATTATTGCTCTTGATAATCGATTATTTGTGCAATGACTCACTAAATATGAAAACTTCTAAGAGTTTTTACATCATTACATTTTATCCTATACATTTGTTTCTACAAAATGCTTTAACAAAGATGCATTTAGAGTCTTCAATTCTTCAGCTTTTATCATCATCAAAATTTCACTGTAGCTTCAAGATACCAATGCTCCTCATTGGTAACAAGAAACTAGCTTGAAATCAAGCTTTTCTTCATATTTTCAGAAATAAAAGAGCTGGACAGGTTTATGCTTGATTTCAGTGTTTTTGTGCAGGTTTTAAGGTGAATTTAGTGAAAGAAGTGAAGAAGGAGAGAGATGGAATCAGAAAAGACATCAAAAAGTGCAAAAGGAGAAGTCGCAAGTACCGCTCAGCGGCAGTTTACCGCTGAGCGGCACTCAGGAGCTCACGGGAGGACCATTGAGGGGCAAAATGGCCGCTGAGGCGAAGAAACTACTCATGCACTTACCGCTGAGCGGCACTTTACCGCTGAGCGGCACACTTATGGGCTTGGACCTAGATTTTTTGTAATTTTAGAATAGTATATAAGCTTTAGGACGTCCTAGGGTTTGTATCTTTGGCAGAAACGAAGCAAACACTCTCTCTTCCACCCCTTGGGGTAGATTGGGAGATGGTGACAGCTCTCCTCTTCTCTTTCTCGGGTTTTTCTATCTCTTCCATTCTTTCATTATTATTCATGTAGTTTCACCATGAATATGGTGAACTAAACCTTGTATGTTTGTTGGGGAATCAATGTAATCTTTTGAAGCTCTCATATATGGAATTTGTGCTTGCATCTTAATCTAAGATTTATGCTTTCTTTCATCATTAGTTAGGGTTTTTCCTCTTTGCTTAATGATTGCTTTGTTTAACTCATTCAATGCATGATTCTTGATTTTGTCGATACGGGAACGTACGGGGAAGTCTAGATTCGGGGAATTTCTCCCAATAGTATATTGGTTGCCTTAAGCTCCTGTGCTAAAAAAACTAATTATTAGGAATGCTAGGAATTGTATGAGCTCGTAATTAGGGAGAAGCCTTCTTGAAAGGTAATTTAGAGAGTGGCATTAACAATGATGACTTCAATGTTGAATTCCTAAAATATATGAGAGTGGATAAGATGAAATTGACCCCCAACAACATATTCATCAATATATTTCATTGAAAGTGCTTGTCTTTTGTTTTAGCCATTGATCAACCTCATGCATACATGTTTATTTTCGTCTTTTGCATATTAAACTCCAATTATTTTGTTCTTAAGTCTTAGCTAATCAACAAATCACATAACTAAACTAGGCCGTGAGTCCTTTGGGAGAACGATACTTGGTCTTACCGAGTTTATTACTTGAAACGATTCGGTCATACTTGCCGATTGTTAAACAAGTTTGTGACATCATATTTTGGTGATCATAAATTTGTGCATCATGGACTATGGATGAATTTCATAATGTGGTAGCTTGGCCAGAGGAACCAGTGCATGGAGGAGGAGCTGAAACAGCTGAAGCTTCAGTTAGAGAGATGGAAGAAGATGAAGCTGATGATGATGATGCATTTGAAGATGATGAAGATGAGGAGGAAGAGGAAGATACAGAGGACAGCTCAGATTGATGAGGAGCTGAGATAGCATTTACTGATGAATGTTATCATATGCTTATGCGTTTGTTGGTTTAAGTTTTCTGAACTTATTTGTTTTTGTTTTTAGATTAGGGTTTGATGTACTCTATTGAACACCTGGTTTGTTATGATGGTTTGCTATTAATTGTGGTTGTTTGATAAGTAATGCTTGATGATGATTAGTGATTGATTGAGGTTGAGAAGATGTGCACATAAAATGCTTATACAGGTGATTCACAAGCTTTGTGAACAAATGCATGATATTATGATTGTGATTGTGAGATTAAGCAGGATGTGTATGTCAAATGTGAATGAGCTTATATGTGAGATTTTGAGCTCCAGAGTTGTTATGTTTGAATGCTATTACTTTGAAAGCATGAATGATTTTGCTCAGGTTTTCTATGATTGAATCAATTGCTTGTATTGCATCATATGATCAAGGCCATTTGTTGGAACCCTTTTTATTGGCCAAATTCATGAAGTTAGCCCACTAAAAAAGAACACTTTGTGTTCTATCCTTTGAACCCTTAGCCTTGAACATAAATTGAAAACCCTTGTTGAAAAGCTTTACCTTGAGCTAAAAGTTAAGAATAAGAATGTGAAAAGAAAAGAAAAAGAGAAAGAAAGAAAAGAAAAAGCAAAGCTCAATGTAAAGACAAGTTGGGAAAAATAAGAATAATTGTGTTGTTATGATTCTCTTAACTCAAGGATTTTGTGATCCAGAAAAACCAATTTTCTTGTTAGCCCAGCCACATTATAAGCCATTGAAAAGTCCTTGTGATGATGCATGCTTGTGAATGTTTTTGATTGTGGTAAAATGAAAGGTAAAGTTGATTCATGTAACATTGTGATAGTGGAGTGAATGAGTGAAACACTTTACCTCTTATACACTTGTGTGTTGAGTGAAACACTTTACCTAGTGAGGAAATATTCCATAAGCACATGAACATCCATGCTTAATTGATTAATCATTCATGAAAAATAGCATTTGTTGGATATTAAATAACTTTGTGAACACTAAAGCATGTGCACATCTTGATTGAAATCTTGGTCATAAGTTTGATTGAAGTCTTTACTTATCTTGAAAAGAAGATTTTTGAATGAGTAAACCATCATATGAATTGGTAGAAGATTGAGTTACATCTTGTTTGCTTGAGGACAAGCAAAGTTCTAAGTTTGGGGTTGTGATAACAGTTGAAAAACTGTTATTTTCATGCTTAAAATTGATACTAAAAGCAACCTTTATACTTAGAAACTAGCTTGAAATCAAGCTTTTCTTCATATTTTCATAAATAATAGAGCTGGACAGGTTTATGCTTGATTTCAGTGTTTTTGTGCAGGTTTTAAGGTGAATTTAGTGAAAGAAGTGAAGAAGGAGAGAGATGGAATCAGAAAAGACATCAAAAAGTGCAAAAGGAGAAGCCGCAAGTACCGCTCAGCGGCAGTTTACCGCTGAGCGGCACTCAGGAGCTCACGGGAGGACCGCTGAGGGGCAAAATGGCCGCTGAGGGGAAGAAACGACTCACGCACTTACTGCTGAGCGGTACTTTACCATTGAGCGGCACACTTATGGGCTTGGACCTAGACTTTTTGTAATTTTAGAATAGTATATAAGCTTTAGGACGTCCTAGGGTTTGTATCTTTGGCAAAGACGAAACAAACACTCTCTCTTCCACCCCTTTGAAGGAGGATCTTGGATGCTCAGGCTACCTCTTCACCTTTCTAGGGTTTTATCTTTCATTCTTTCATTATTGTTCATCTAGGTTCCCCATGAATATGGTGAACTAAACCTTGTATGTTTGTTGGGGAATCAATGTAATCTTTTGAAGCTCTCATATATGGAATTTGTGCTTGCATCTTAATCTAAGATTTATGCTTTCTTTCATTATTAGTTAGGGTGCTTAATGCTTGTTTTGTTTAACTCATTCAATGCATGATTATTGATTTTGTCGATACGGGAACGTACGGGGAAGTCTAGATCCGGGGAATTTCTCCCAATAAGTATATTGGTTGCCTTAAGCTCCTGCACTTGATGAACTAATTATTAGGAATGCTAGGAATTGTATGAACTCGTAATTAGGGAGAAGCCTTCTTGAAAGGTACTTTAGAGAGTGGCATTAACAATGATGATTTGAATGTTGAATTCCTAAAATATATGAGAGTGGATAAGATGAAATTGAACCCCAACAACATATTCATATATATCTTTCATTGAAAGTGCGTGTCTTTTGCTTTTGCCATTGATCAACCTCATGCATACATGTTTAATTTCGTCTTTTGCATATTAAAAATCCAATTATTTCGTTCTTAAGTCCTAGCTAATCAACAAATCACATAACTAAACTAGGCCGTGAGTCCTTTGGGAGAACGATACTTGGTCTTACCAAGTTTATTACTTGAAACGATTCGGTCATACTTGCCGATTGTAAAACAAGTTTGTGACATCATATTTTGGTGTTCATAAATTTGTCCATCAGGGAGCAACTCTCATTTTGTTTTTATACAACCATCTTTTAGGCCCACACTGTATTTATTAAAGTAGTATATTTTTTTTCCAATAAATAGAACATAAAACGTGTTATATTTTGTAACAATATAATATAGTTATTAATATACTTTTTTATAAATTCTTAATATCGAAACAACAATTAATGTTTAACAACTAAAATTTAAATACTGGACATGTAATTTGGAAGATTGACTTCAAGAATGAATAATGGATAATTATGTATTTCTCTTCCAACTTCTACACTAATTCAAATAGTACACTGAACTGTTTTTTAATAACTTAATTTTAACATTGTGCAAAAATAGTTACTTTTTCATAGTTTAGTTGATAACACTTTAATTTATATTTTTTTTATCTATATTTCATATTTTAAATATATATTTATTGTTGTCGCAGTAGTGTGAAATATATATCGTATTGATTCTTATTTTGGCAGTGATAGGCTGCAAGTTGACGGTCAAAGTATGTTTTTTTCAGTTCTAAATATGGCAACAAAATCGTCCATTGTTTCGATCTTAATAGTTCCGTAGAGTTATAAGTCTGTTCTGAATGAAACAGTTGAGAACAAACTAAGAGAAAATGGTGGAAGATTCCGTTTTCATTACAGTAGAATCTAAGGCAGACAATTAATTTGGATCATTACTGACTTTCCCATGCATGCATGGTGAAGGTCAAAAATCACAAGCACAAACTACTAAACTGAGAAAAAGGATTTGGAAAATCACAAAGCTTTTTCCTCTATAAATGGACACCAAATATACAACATGAAACACAATCCATCATAATCCAAGTAAGCCATTAAAGCCAAGAAGGATAATAAACCAGAAACCATGTCAACTTTTAACTTGTACATCACACTCTTAGTTTCTTTCTTACTTTCTTCTTTCGTTTCTAGTTATTCTGGGATTGGTGTTCAACTTTGGTGCAACCAAACCCCAAATCCTCAACCATGTGAGTATTTCTTGCCAACAGCCCCACTCACCAATACAAATAAATCAACCAAATATCTGATTTCCTCCAACTTTCACTTCAACTTGTTCAAGAACGTGCACTTATAGCCCATGCTAACACTCTTTCACTGGCTTCAAAATGCCGTAATCCACGTGAAACAGTTGCCTGGACTGATTGTGTTGAACTTTATGAACACACCATCCTTAAAATCAACAAAACCTGACCCTAACACCAAGAGCTCCCATGTTGATACTCAAACATGGCTCAGCACAGCTCTCACTAACCTTGAGACATGCAAAGCTGGGTTCTACGAGCTTGGGGTTCAAGACTATGTTCTCTCTTTCATGTCCAACAATGTTACACAGTTGTTGCGCAACACTTTGGCTCTTAATAAGGTTGACTATGAAGAACCAAGTTACAAAGATGGGTTTCCAACATGGGTGAAGCCAGGTGACAGGAAATTGTTGCAAGCTTCTTCTCCAGCTTCTAAGGCCAACGTAGTGGTGGCAAAAGATGGTTCTGGAAAGTACACAACAGTTAGTGCAGTCATAAATGACGCACCAGTGAGTAGCAGCGGAAGGTATGTAATATATGTGAAGGGTGGAGTGTACAATGAACAAGATAAAAGCAAAGAATATAATGTTGGTGGGTGATGGTATTGGAAAGACCATAATCACATGTAGCAAATGTTGTAAAAGGGCTGACAGAATCACGAACAAAATTTCTTCAGGCGTGTAGAGTCATTGTCCTTAAGGACTTATCCGCGGTGTGTTGCGCAAGTCTCTCAGGATACAACAGAAACTTCCCAAAATATTTCTGAGAATCTCAGAACTAGTAAGGATCTCTCAAAAGAGTATAAAAATAACCCAGAATAATTTTAGAAGAGAAAAAAAGCTAAAGAAGGAAACTCAGAAAAAAGGAGAATGAGAAAGACTGAATTTGGTGTGTTTTGGAATGAAGGAGGAGCTCCCTATTTATAGAGCTAGAAAGAATAAAGAAAATAAAAGAAATTAAAAAATCATAAATGATTTAATTAAAAAAAAATTTGAACGTTGAAAGAAAATGAACGTTACCACCCAACATTCCAAAAATCAAGCTCACAATTTAATGGTTTTAAACCACACATTAAGTTTTACAATAATATAATATTAATATATTATAACAATCCCCCACATATTGCAAAAGAAGTTGAAAGAAAATTCTTTTACTCAAATAGTTCAAACACTAAAAGAAAGATAAGAAACTTTTATTCTGGATCTCATAGGATGTAATGCATAAGAGCTGGTATAGCAAGCTATATGAACCAGTCTTAGATTGAGATATTTAACACACAGTGTAGTTGGTATAGTAAACTATATGAACCAAAGACACTTGACGTGTGTTAGAGGTTTATCAATCATAATACACCCCCACAATCCTATAGGCAGCACTATGTTCAGCATAACCTAAGAACATAATCACAAGTTTTAGAGCCTATTTTCCTTTTCTTAGGATCAGGTAACATTACCTTAGCTAGGCACCCCCACACTCTTAGATATTTAAGGTTAGGTTGGTAACCTTTCTACAACTCATAAAGAGTTTTACCGGTTTTCTTATGGGGTATTCTATTTTGTAAAAAACATGCAGTAAGCAAAGCTTCTCCCCAAAGGTTATTAGGTGCACCAGAACTAACAAGCATAACATTCATCATTTTCTTAAGGGTTCTATTTTTTCTCTCAGCTACTCCATTAGACTCAGGTGAATATGGTGGGGTCACTTCATGAATAATTCCTTGTTTAACAAAAAATTCATTAAACAGTACATACTCACCACCTCTATCTGATCTAATCCTCTTAATTTTCTTATTCAACTAATTTCTACTTCTGCTTTGTAGGTTAAAAACACATCAAAGGCTTTATCTTTATGTTTGATTAAGTAAACTTTGGTGTATCTAGAGTAATCATCTATAAAGGTCACAAAATAATATTTACCTCCTCTAGACATGGTTTGTTTCATATCAGCTAGATTAGTATGAATTAACCCTAACAACTCAGTTTGGCGTTCTACAAAAAAACATGTTTTCTTTGTTAATTTAGATTCTACACATATATCACATTTACTACTCTGTTCATCATGCATATTAATCAATCCTAGTCGTTGTAATTTCAAAACATAAGAGGAATTCACATGTTCTAATCTAGCATGCCATATATCATACGAGTCAACAATATAAGCAGAAGAACTTGATTCATTAATATTTTCAGAAACATTTAGAATGAAAGTCCTTGATCACAACATCCCTTCCCCATGAAAACATTATTTTTTGTCATAATGATCTTGTCATACTCAAATGACACTTTAACCCCCACCTTTCCCAACAGTGCTACATAGATTAAATTAACTCTGAATGATGGCACATGTAGCACATCACTCAAGGCCAGAGTCTTTCCAGATGTGAGTCTGAGAAGAACTTTTCCTTTTCCTAGAACAGGAGTGCTGCTGGAATCACCGAGGTAGACGTGTTCTTCTCCATCCCCTACACTAGTGTAAGAGGTAAAGGCACTTCTGTTTGCACAGATATGCCTGGTAGCACCAAAGTCTACCACCCATTTGCTCACATTGGTCATCATATTTACTTGAGAAACAACCGTAGCAATAGTGTCATCTCCTTTGGCTATATTTGCCCTAGGAGGATTGTCGTTTCTTACTCTATGCCAGGTGGGTTTAGATTCATTGGGACGGGATTTAAGAAAATTATTTTTCATTTTGTGATCAGGTTTGTGTACATACCTTTTTGGAGCAGCAACAACTCCATATATGTCTAAAAGGGTGGAAACGCGTTCTTGCCAGCGTCGGAAGTTCTGTCCAGAGAAAACCTCAATTTTAGACACGTCCGTAAGTGATTTTGCAAAGACCGTTTGGGTTCCAAGAACAATGGTTTGGCTCTCCGAAAGGCATGTTGTTGACGTCAGTCATAAGTCCTTAAGATTATTGTAAAAGGGCTGACAGAATCACGAACATAATTTCCTGAGGCGTGTAGAGTCACTGACCTTAAGGACTTATCCGCGATGTGTTGCGCAAGTCCCCCAGGATACAACAGGAACTTCCCAGAATATTTATGAGGATCTCAAAACTAGCAAGGATCTCTCAAAAGAGTATAAAAATAACCCAAAATAATTTTAGAAGAGAAAAAGAGCTAAAGAATGAAACTCAGAAAAGAGAAAAATGAAAAAGACTGAATTTGGTGTGTTTTGGAATGGAGGAGAAACTCCCTATTTATAAAGCTAAAAAGAATAAAAAAATAAAAAAAAATTAAAAAATCATAAATAATTTAATTAAAAAAAAATTGAACATTGAAATCCAAAAATCAAACTCACAATTTAATGTTTTTAAACTACACGTTAACTTTTGCAATATTATAATATTAATATATTATAACAGCAAAAGTGTTGGAGGGGCACACGACCTTTCGTTCAGCAACTGTTGGTAAGCAAAAACAATAAACTTTTTCTTAATTAGTTACTGATCGCATCTGGTTTACCAATTTCTTGTTGATAAAAAAGAGTTATCCAAGGATGAAGCATTTAATATCATATATAACTTTTGCAGCTGTTGTTGGAGATGGATTTATAGCACAAGACATCACGTTTAGAAACACTGCTGGTGCAGCAAATCACCAAGCTGTTGCACTGCGTTCTGGATCAGACCTATCTGTATTCTACAGATGCAGCTTTGAAGGTTATCAAGACACGCTGTATGTGTATTCTGATAGACAGTTCTATAGAGAATGTGACATATATGGCACAGTTGACTTCATCTTTGGTAATGCAGCTGTGGTGTTCCAAACCTGTAACCTATATGAAAGAAACCCTCCAAATAAAGTCAACACAATCACTGCTCAAGGAAGAAGCAGTGATTTTAATATATCCATTTATTTGTTATAATATGTCTTTTTCTACACTTATGATTTTAATATATGGTTGTTGTTTAATTTCTGAATGTTTCTCGATATAAGAAGAGATATCTTCATTTAATGGATCAATAAATGTTATTTAGTTGGATTGATTTCATTTTATTTTGTGTTAATGTTTTATTTACTTGCAGTTTTTTATATTGTATATTTTTCTAAAAATGTACATATTTTTTTGTTCTTAATAAAAAAAACAGTAAAATCATATTACTTTCAAAAATATATATAAATTAAAAGGGAATAAATTTTGTAAGTATTTGAAACTAATATTTGTAACAGTATGTTTGTAATCTCTTATCCATCGTATCACTCAATACAATTAGACGTATTTTTTAAAGACAAGTTGAAGTTATATGTTAGATTGGACTAATGTTGGAATATATTGATGTAATGGGTTGTAACCCACGAGTTAATCTGGTTCATTATGGGTTTGAGTTGGGTTAAATTTAAAAAAAAATTTCAGGTTAATTTTCCTGATTGAACTCGTGGTGAGTCAGGTTGGCTCATCAACCCACCTAATTTAATTTAATTTAATTATTTATTATTTTATGTTTCAATATTATTAGTTAGCATTTTTTTTATTATATTGTAGATGAGCATAAAAAAAGATGTTTCTAGACTCTAATATTATAAATGGAGGAGTGATACAAAAATTATTAATATTAAAAATTTATTTGTTCGTCTTTTGTGTTTGTTTTTGGATTACGCTTCGATTGTATGATATTTTTTTTATTATTTTGAATTGTATTTGGAGTTTAACATTATTTTAGAGTGAAATTTATTTAAATTTGAATTAAAAAAATTATATCTTTTTTTAATTTTAAAAACAAATTATAATTAAGTAAGTCAGTGAGTCAACCCGTTTAACCCACCAATATATGGTGGGTTTGAATTTTTTTAGCTCGCTAATAAGTCAGCTGAGTTAGGTTGGTTCACTAAGTGACCAACCTATGGTGGGTCGAGTCGGGATAACCGTTTTGACAGCTCTATGTGAGAAATATACATTTTTAAATAATTAAGTATTTATAATAGTTTTTTACTTAAGAATCAACTTCGTGTATAGTTTAATTATTAGTTATTGTAAAAATGAAAACTTTTTGCATTGATATATGTAAAATAAATCAACCTAATTTATAATATTACAGTTCAATGACAAAATATTATTTAATTTATAATAAGTTTATGGTTAAAAGTACAGTTTAGTAATAAAATAGTTCACTAAATTTAACAGCAATGTATTATTATAATACTTTTTATACATAAAAAAACTAAAAAACATATTTAGTTTTTAAAAGAATAAATTAATATTATTTTACTTAGATTAAATAAGACCAAATTGATTTATATTGATATTATTTTTCTTAAAATATATTTTAATTAGAGTTGTAATCTGTTTACAATTTAATTGTATAATTTAAAGATTAATATACTATGCAATAAATCACATTAACTATATTTTATGGCTTAATACCTCTTTTTATCCCTCTTTATAAGGGAAATGTTCAAGTTCGTCCTACCTTTTTTAAAAAGTTCAATGTGTCCCAAGTTGTGAAAAAAGTGTCCAATTAAATCCTTTTTGGTCACGGCGTTAAATATTTAACGATCCAGCTGACAGCATGGAGTGATCTGTGCAACGTGGCTGTTTAGGTTTATAACGTGGTTGCATAAGGGATAAACTTGTGATTTTCATTAAAGTCCACATCAGGTTCATCTTCCACCTCCACCAATCGTGAATTTAGGGTTTCTTCCCTCCACTCCTTTGTCCACCACGACACTCAGAGTCATGTGTCGCCGTCTCCTTCTTCCTCCCCCTCTCCCTCTCCTCCCCACAAAACCCACCAGCTTTCCAAGCACGCCTCTCCCTCCCACTCTGATTCCGCCAGCTCCCACCTCCATTTCCATCCAACTCCGATGATCTCTCTCCAAAATCTTATTTCCCTGGTTATTCCATAGCAAGATCATATTAAATGATAAAGATTAGTGTTTCGTGTTTAATGGAATGGAGATAAAGCATTTTCTTTCATGGAATTGATTGAACTTGGGATTGTAGTTGGTAAATGAATCTTATATGATATGTTAACTCTGTTTTGTTTCTGTTCTTTTTTTGATTTTGTTTCACCGGTCTTTATCCCCGTTAAAGACCTTGCCAACTACAACAATCTCTCCATTGAGGCGTGGCTCTAAGAACGTAGATCCTGATGCTGTATCAGTTTGTTGCCCACAATGTATGCAGAACTGCGAGCGAGAAGTAGCACAAATGTTGAAAGAAACTAAGAAATCAGATATTGAACTCAAATCAGAGGCAAGAAGAAAATCAGGTACTGTTTGTGGGTCCTGACAGAATTGGCAAGAAGAAAATCCTCACTACAAATGGTTTGCCAGAGGACCTCAGGTACCTCTCCAAGGATGTGAGAGAAGAAACCCTAAATTCAGGATTGGTGGAGGTGGAAGAAGAAGATGATGTGTCAACAAATTTTTTTTTTTTAAATTCAAAATTGACACGTCACCATGCCACGTAAGAGAAAAAATGAACAGCTCATCAAGTTTAGTCCAGAGGAGCAGTTTCATCGTTAGATATTTAACGCCGTGACCAAAAAGGATTTAATTGTACACTTTTTTCACAAGTTGGGACCACATTGAACTTTTTAAAAAAGGTAGGACGGACTTGAACATTACCCCTTAAAGAGGGACCAAAAGAGATATTAAGCCATATTTTATTCTAAATATTAAGTATTGTCTGCATATAATCTCTTACAATCAAAATAGTTTATTACTAAACGAGACTGATTCAACATAATATAATAAATTACAAAAACAGAAGATATTTTAAAATTAGTGCCATTGAGAAAAAACTTTATGATGTGATTAAATGTAACATCCCAAAATACAGTAATTACCATAATCCAGAATTTATTACAATTAACAGTGAATCAACGCAGTCTTTCCATTAATAAAACGAGTTCAAAAGCCGAACGGCTTGAATACAGAAATAACGTGCACGAAACGGAAACAGGGTGATTCTAGAACGAACGGTTTTACAAAATAATGAACCGAACGTTAAAATAAAAACTAATCATCTACACTCCTATCATTAACGAGCGCTTTAGGGCTCGGCCTTGACTTCCACCTCGATAAGATTTTCTTCTTCGATGACGTCTTCCAGAGTGGCCTCGCCTTCTGCTCACATCCACACGGATGATCATTGCAAGACAGGACGAACGTACATGGACAATTTGACAACACAAGGAAAAACGAAAGGGTAAGCTTATATAATTTAATTCATAAAATCAACACATACATTTTGTCATTTCAATTCACACATACAGCCAGTCACTTAACATAGAATAACATAGAAATATTTATATATATATATATAAGACAGACCGTCCGGACTGTATGAATCTGTGTAGTTACAAGCGTCCTTGCACCCGAGTGGTGTAGTAACTGGGATACACCAAACAGCTGCCACTCGAGGTCAGTCCGTTCTTACGTCGCCCATGTTAACTTATGGACTAAGGACCTCCTGCCGTTCCCATGCATGACATACTTCCTCTACATGAAGATAGTACTCACGGAACATCAGGATGGACAACGAGTCTTAACTTATCCACAGTCATACTCTACCAAATTTAATATTAACATATCTGAGACGTTCCTCCTTAGAACGCTCGTCCAAATTCCATAATCATATAATCATTTAATATAGTGTTCACACTGAAATTTCTTGTAAATTATCCTCATTCTCATCTTTAGATTTAAGAGTATAAAAAAACGAACGTTCCGTCCTTTGAAGAATTAGGACGAACGTCCAAATAAGGCACTGGATGGACGAACGTGACTATCTATTTGGTCAGTTAAATGAACTGACTCAATTGAAGGTGTACTGATACTTAGAAAAATTTCATAATAAAGATCTTGGACCAGATTTAATATAAGAAGGATGATCAATAATACTTAGAAATTTTCTTTGAAGAAGTTTGCATATGAAGGACCGATACTAGTATTTGAACGAACGTAAGAAGATGAATATTTTAATACTTGAACGAACGCTATTTTTATCAAATGGTTATTCAACATTACGAGCGCTTGGTATGAGACCGAGCCTCGTTTATGACGAACGCTTGGTATAAGACCGAGCGCTATTTAGGACGAACGCTTGGTATAAGACCGAGCGCTATTTAGGACGAACGCTTGGTATAAGACCGAGCGCTATTTAGGACGAACGCTTGGTATAAGACCGAGCGCTACTTATTTCAGTATTATTTAATTTAAGGTGTACGACATCTCTATGCTGAGCCGAACGCTCAAACATAGTAATTCGAAATAGGACGCTCGTTCTGAAACCGAATTCTTCCCAAATGAAAGAATTCTACTCTAAGTCTTTTTAGGGAAACCGAACGGTATAAGACCGTACGATAACGAGCGTAATTTATCATAGGGAGTAGATTTACGTTTCATATTGTTCTTCTATCTTAACTTGATATTTCTCATACAATTCATACTTTATAGTTTCATATCAATATAAATTTCCAGACTTTATACGAATCACATTAATCATACATAATCATACGTATCAAACATGATCATACATAACAGCCAACATATACTCTATTCATTCAGTTCACCATTAATCATACATTTATGCCCAGACACATACATTCATCCGTTCATCAACAGGCATGCATTACCATCAATCATACCACAAAAAAAATATGAATTAAATACATAAGCTTCCCTTACCTGGATAGCAGTGTACTCCCAAAAAGCAAGATTTAGTGCTTCCTCTAACAACTTCCTACCCTCAGGTTTCGCTCAACAGTTTCCACTTAATCTAAAACACCAGAAATCGGAATAACTCAGACCTAGAACCCATGCATGCAACCAGAACTAGGGTTCGCATGAAACCAAAAGGACGAAAGCTTAGCAATGAGGACTTACCAGTTCCGTTCCAAATTCTGTTCGGATCAGAATGACGCTCACGTCTCCAGGAACGTTTCTACGGTTCTGAAACGTGATCGGAGAAGAAGGTGATGAGTTACAGTAGAGAGAAGTTGGGAGGTTCTAGAGAGAGAAGTTGGAGAAAATGAAAGGTTTGGTTCTGAGGAAGAAGAAGAGTGCGTGCAGGTGAGAGATTTTCCAAAAATCCAGATTTTGTTAATCCCACATTCGTTCGAACGAACGTCTCCCAAGTCGACACCTGCACACCCACTTCTGAACTGGAAGCTTCTCTCGCGACAGGTGGCGTGTGTGCATGCGGTGCAAAGTGCGTTTTTAATGTTTCAGAGAAGTGACGTGGTGCGTTTTTCAGTGCAGAAGTGGTTTCAATTACCCTGAGCAGTGACGTGGCGTGCGTATTAATGGTGATGTGACAGGAAATTCGCAGAGTTAATTTTCTGGGTCTCACAGTAAATATCCAAATTAGTACACAAAACATGAGAATAATGATGCATAGATTTGCATAAATTTTCATAGATATATATATATATATATATATATATATATATATATATATATATATATATTGCATCATAATTATGTTGGAATGTTAATTCTTCTAACTAGTAAAATACCCTTTTCAACAATGTTCTTCCTGTTTTTCCAAAATGGCCAATGACTTCCCTTTTAACACTTCATCTTTTCTTCTAATCACTCTGATAAACTTCAACCAATGTTCAATAATTCTAACTTATCACTCTCTTTTGGCCACTGTTTTATGAGAGATAAAGTGATAATCTTTTGAAAAAGTTTGATGAATTGCGAGATGGTTTTGTTGGTAACAATGAGAATGGTTAAAAGTTAAGCATATAAAAGAGAGATTTTTAATTTAGCAATGATTGAGAGGAAAATATATGTAAAATTTTGTTTTCTCAGAAAAATTATATCTTCACTACCATTTAACAATAGTAATGGAAACTTTTTAATAGTAAAAATAGTTGACATTGGATTGTGAATGAAAAAGAAAAAAAATCACAATCTTTTTTTTAATTAAAAATTTGTAGTTATAAAGAGGTTTTGATTCTTATCAATAGATTATATATATATATATATATATATATATATATATATATATATATATATATATGACGAGGTATTGGTGATAAAAAGGAGGTTGAATGATATATTCATAAAAAGAAGTAATATGTAAATATTGATTGAAAAATTATATTTTGCGATGTAATGTCCAAATTGTAAAATCTACGAAGAAATTTGTTACGACAACCGGCAGGACTAATACAAAAGTTTCATTATCATCTCTATCTGCGTAATAAAAATTCATTTTATCTTTATTCTTAAATTAAGTGGGTATATACTTTTTGTTACATAATTTCTATGGATAAAAGGTATATTCATATATCTATATCCATGTTTTTACTTTTCCAAATATCAATTACATCATTTTTATAAAAAAAAGTAAAAATAAAAATCACAACAAAAAATGATATGTAACATCCCAAAAATACACCTATAAACTATACTTAAGGGTCTTTACATTTACAATAAAATAGAACAGTTATAGTAAATAAAGTTAACTTACAGTTATCCTAAAATAATTATAAATTAAAACTTTACAGAAACCTATACTAATACAAATCATAAAAAAACAGATCGATCGGTCATACAAGAGATGTATCAACCGAACGGTCCTACAACAGTATATTACACGAACGGTCCTATACTAAACGTAAAAACAAATACAAGACCAAACGATCTTATTCTTAGCAGAAAAACCCTCCTCTCCTGCCAGCGCATGCTCCAGAATATCTTCTGCACACCCTGCTCACACCCAAAGGGTGATCATTGCAATGATAAGGACGACCGAACGGACCACATGACAAGACAGAAAAATAAGGGTAAACTAGTGTAATTTATATAACTATGTAAACATTCATTTCATACAAACACATAAAACAATCATACTTCTACAGAAATCACACCAACATATTATAACCGACCACTTTCACTTTGACTGTCCGGACTGTATGAATTATGTAGCTACGACGTTCTTGCACTCGTGGAAAGGTAATCTAGAAAATCATCAGAATTACCATAGCTGGAAACCCAAGCAGCCACATGAGGTTAGCCTTTCATCCCTCACTGTAGCTAGAAACCCAGGTCTACACATGAGTTTAGTCTGATAGTTGGAACCCCAAGCTATACGCAACCAGGCCTCCTGTTATTCTCACCATATGCGCCACCATTCTCTACTTGAGACTCGGTGACCATTAGAATGTCAGGATGAACGATAGCTTAGTCTGATCATATTCATACTTTACAATTCCATAACCATTTCTGAGATATTCCTCCTTGGAACACTCGTTCATATCCATATAGTACAAATCACATCATACTTCTTTATATCAATATTATTCCATTCATATCACATTTTAAATACCATAACTCATTAACAACATATTTCCTCATCCATAACACCTTTAAATAACTTCAAACCGAACAATAAAACAACATCACCATTGAGCACAACTGACTCAGAAATATCAACACTTATTATGAATAAAATCTGACGATAGAACACCCCCATATGCGAACAGGACCGTACGGGATATTGTTTCCTTATGGTGAACATGACCGAACGGTCATGTAAAGAATGAAACTCAAACATGAGCCGAACGCTATTAGCTTGATCAGAGTACTATTGAATTAGACCTAACACTTATTGATTAATACTGACCACTAGTAGACCATACCGAACACTATTATCTTAGACAAATCACTATAGGCTTGAGCCAAACACTGAGGACTTATGTCAAACGTTATAACTTGGCTAAACACTTTAGTTGAACCAAATACTTATTGTGAGACAGAACATTTCTCGTTATTCATAAGCTATAACCGAACGATATTTAATAGACATAACCCAAAAGAATTGACTGAATACTATAGAACATCTATAATTAGACATAACCTAATACTAAAGCCCATAACCAAAAGCTAAGAGCTTAGACCGAATACTACAAGCTTAGTTCAAACCCTCTTAGTTTCAATTTCAATTACATAATTTGGTAATATGATGAGACCGAGTACTTAGTTCACCATTGAGCATTACTGAAACCGAGTGCTGGCCGAGCACTATCGAGACCGAGTACTGGCATCTAGCCGAGCACTACCGAGACCGAGTGTTGGCATCTGGCTGAGCACTACCGAGACCTAGTGTTGGCATCTGGCCGAGCACTACCGAGACCGAGTAATGGCATCTGGCCAAGCACTACCAAGACTGAGTGGTCACTAATAGTTACAATATATGACAGATCAAACATTATATTAAATTAAAAATCAACACTAGACCGAGCGGTCATTAATTAAGAATCCACAATAGTAGAACTCAGTTAAGACCGAGCACTAGAGAAAAGTCGAACGGTCAATTAAAGACCTTCAGCAAACTACAAAGTTTTGTAGAATAACTGCAGAATTATGATCACCCCAAACCTTACCAATTTCACTCGGCCATTGAACCATATCATATAGAAACTCCAAACCTCATGAACATAGCATATAGTAGTCTACACCCAAACTCATCGAACATCAAACAATTCAACTTCACATACATGCAACATCACCAAACAACAGTTTCATACATCAAAACTAAGTAATTAAGTTAGCTAGCTTCCCTTACCTCTTAACCGAACCGAACAGGTCTACCACTTCAGAAATTTGCTCCTAATGCTAGAAAATCTCAAGAACCTATAGTTCTCCAATTTGCTATAACAGACCAACCCAAATACCAGAAAAGTGATTAGAAATAAGAAGAAGAAGCTGATGAACACATGCAACCAGAAACTTGGCTTGCATGTGCCCAAAAATAGAATTTCTAAGAAGAGGATGAACTTACCAACTTTAAGTTTGATTTTGATCAGTGGAAAACAATGATCTTGACTCCTAGTTAGCTTAAACAGTGGTTGGTTGAAGAAAAGATTGAAAGGGGATAAAGAATTTCTAGAGAGAAGGAGGAGAAAAGGTATAGGCTTGAGTTTTAGAGAGATGCATATTTTTTAGAAAATGAGATGAGTTGTGGTTTGGGAAATTCTATAAAATGCTCACTCTCTTGTTTTTGAGACATTTGTCACTCCCTTCGAGATGTCATTTTCAGGGTTTGACATGATATTATCAAAATATTCAATATTAAAATAATATATTTTCTTTTTTTCAGGGTATCAAATATTAAAAAAAAATATTATAATTATATAAATATTAAATTAGAGTATGAAATAATAACTACAAAGTTAAAAAAAAAATTATAAATACTAAACACTTACACAACTAATATTCCATAATAATCAAAACATTTATTAATTTTGCAAATGATAAATGATAAGTGTTTCACTTTGATTCGATCAACCTAGACATAAAAAAGAAAAAGTAAAATTAAATATGATATGATAAATAAAATTGAAAAATTTAATTACTAGAATATAATATACCTTTATCATTAGATATTTTAAGAATTATGGATATTTTAAGTTACCTAATAAATTATGGATATTTTAAGTTACCTAATAAATTATGGATATTTTAGTAGTTTAAAGAGGTATGAGAATGGGGATGAATATTGGGATGAGAACAAAGAGATTCATACATACTCATCTTCCTCACCATACCCAATTTAAAAATCAGGTACCCACATTCATTCATATATCCAATTAGTGCAGAGATTCCCAGTATAAAAGAAATGTGTTAGGATAATATCCACCAGAACAAGGTTATTTGTCATCTTTAGATGATACCATGTTTAACAAAGATTGAAAGTCTATCTACACTGTGTTTACTTTTTTATGATAATACCGAGTAACAAAATTATTATTGTTGTTATTATTAAATATAAATATTTTTTATAATGTTATCGTAAGAAGCTTTTATTTATTTTATAGATAACTTTTAATTAAAAATGATTTCTTTTTTAAAAAAACAATCAAATAAAAAAAAGTTTATTTTGAGTTATGGTGTCTCCTTGGTGGTGAAAATGTGGAAGAGTTGGTGTAAAAGTTCAACTATCTAAGCCTGAAGTTGTGGAGACTTCATTAGTGTAGTCATTTGACTACGACTAGTGAATTCCTTAAAATGGTTAAGGAAAGATAATCAAACAATCTTAGTTGAGACTTACCATGAAAGTGTTAGGTAATGATTAAGTTAACAATTTCAAGATTGATGGAAGATAAAGTTCCCAGGTTTAAGGGAGTAGTTAGTAGGTTTGCAAGTGATGAGTTAAACCAAGATGTTGTTGAGGGATGGTTACATGTTAGTGAATTAGAAAGTGAAGATGGTATCATAATTAGTTTTGTTGTTGCAAAAATTGAAAGTTCTAGTTTGGAAGTGGGATCACATTATTATGAACTTTGTTATCCATTGGCTTAAGTCAGTAAGAGAGACATGATGTTATAGGGTTGTTATGGATAGGTTGACCAAGAGTGTTTATTTCTTGTTAGTGTGCTAGAAGTTATATATGATTAAGTTGGTTGAGTTGTGCATCAGGATATTGTAAGGTGGTGCAAAGTGCTAATTAGCATGTTTACGATAGAGACCCAAGGTTATATTTAAATTTTGACAAATCCCATAAGAAGAAATGATGAACAGTTTGGAGATGAGTATCATTTACGGACTAATGGTAAACAAAAAGGATTATTCAAACTATAGAGTTGAGGTTGAGTAATTGTCCTTAGAAGCGATGGCTAGGCCAATTTATACTCTTGAGCATTGTATTAAATAGCACAAAGGCATAATTTAAGTCTAATAAGTGTGTTGGGGTACAATAGGTTAGATGAATCTTGATGGGTGTTATATGACGAAATAAGGATATTATGTCCTTATCTCTTACCTAATAAGTGAATTTTTTAGATTGATTTTTTTTGTTTGGGATAATATAAACCCTATAAACGCACCCCTCCTCTTCTATCATTCTCTCTTTCCCTTTCTCTACCCCCACCCTCTTGGCCCCATTCTCTCTAGTTTTTCCTCTCTTCACCTTAACACGACAACACCTTAGAGGAGAAGAGATCCATCTCTTTCAAATTTTATTCCACCCATCATTGTACAACCACATGTCGGGGGAGATCTTCATCCTTTCCAAATTTTCTTTTACCATAGAACAAGTCAATCTCTTAAACTTAGGGTTTTGTTTAAGGCCAACTATTTTTTAGGTAAGGAAAGTTAGTCGTAACCTTTTCATGTTTGATTCCATTATTTGAAATGATGAATTTGAGATGGGTTGTTGTGGTTTTAAACTGATGATGTTCATGATTTTGGTTAAGATGGATTTATCTATTTGTTTGGGGTTATTGCTTGGGGGAACTAGTTTTGGGTTTCTATTGATACAACATTTGGACAACACCACAAGATCATCGGGCGCCATCTGAAAATTTAAGTCAGAGAGCCTAGAGGTCCATGGCATCGAGTGCCACTTTTGAACCATCGGGCGCTCTTAAGACAGTGAGTTCCATGAGGTTTTAGCTACCCCTATTTTTCTGGTTCAAGTCATCTCTGAAAAATTAAGATTTTTTCTTCGTTAATCGTTGGAGGAGCTAAAACATTGACAAATTGTTCTAGACACATGAATATTCACTTTGACTGTTTAAATTTTAAGTTGGATGTTTGTAGTTAAAGCAATTGTTAGTGTAAGATTCCCAAAATTTAAGTTATTGACATCTTTGACATTTGTTGCTTATTTGGTGCATAACGTTTTCCATAGTTACCCAATTAGGTTTTAATTTGAATGTAAGAACATAAGTTTTCGAGTTTTGTGGAAGTTGTAGTTTTATTTTATTTTATTTTAAATCTCCAACGATTTTTTTGCACATGTGATGTTACGTTATTGTGTAATATACTTAAGATGGTGTGACATGAAAAGTAATGTATGCATGTTGATGTATTGTGAATCATGAATATGTTTGAATTTACGATATCTTTGTTTGTTATGGTGTGATGATTTAAGATTGCATGAGACTATGTTATATTCATGACATGTGATGAATGAGTTATGTGTCATAGGTTGTTCTATGACTATTTCTTGTGATAGTGTTTACCCATTTGGTAATGTTTATTGAGAATTATATTGAATGTAGTTTCCATAATGATGTAAGGGAATGTACAAATTGAAATGATTGGTGCTAAGAGATGTGTTCTATGGAACTATGATATTGTTATAAGTATGAAAGTGGAGGAATGGAGTGGAATGAGAAAAGATTTGAATTGTATGCTTGTTTAGGGTTTTAGTTTCTAAGAAAGAAGTACAAATCCTTGTTAGTTTAGTGTTATGGATTGACCAGAGATACGTGTTGGGCATAAGTCATTTTATACTAGTATTAGACTTACAAACTCACATAGAGTGTTCTAGTTTAGGTGGTAAGAGTTGAACGAGGTTCTTATAGCAGGATTAGGGGTGAGACTTCTCGTCGGGCGATGCCATAAGTTAACTTACCATATCAAGAGGAATTTGATCGGTTTGTTAGACCAAGTGGAGCCAGAAGTGTTGCTGCAATACATTACAAGGTTTTATGATAAATGTAAGGCTTCTTAGGTCCAAGTTAATGAATAAATTTGGATTTGAGTCTAGATTTAATATAATTGTTTTGTTATGAACCGATGCAAAAAGACCTGATTTATTATCTTGGTTGCTATGAATTGAGGCAAAAGATCTCCTCTTTTGTCTTGGTTCAGAACCGAGAACCGAAACAAAAAATAAACTATCTTTTTTTGCTTCAACGGGATATACTTTGGTTCGTTAATTGCTCTGTATAAACGAAAATAACCATTGTCATTTTCCTTTATTACACTAGTGAATATAATACTTAGTTTTAAGTATTACTTTGTTAAACCTAATAAATTATTTTTTACTAATTAAAATATTAAAATTCTACTGATAAAGTTACTTATAAGAGTTGATTTACTTATTTTCTCCTTATAAAGTTTTTTTTTTAAATTGTAACTGGTCTATTTACTCTTGATATACATCTTTTAACTTTTAAGTAGAGTGGTAATCCGAAGATAAATAAATAATATTAAAGGACACAAGAGAGCTATTTTTACCACTAGAGGAGCATTTAAAAAGTTATGAAAAATAACCGTATTTTAGAAAATATTTTGAAAAATACCCTAGGAATTAGTTATGCTTTAAAACTCGGATGGTTATTGAAAAGAATAAATTTTTTAAAGTAACTTTTTGTTTTTAATTCTTCTTTAAAATAAGTAATATTTGTCTTTTGAAATATAATTTCTGTTTGAAGTTCTATATGATTTCAATTTGTTTAAAAATTAAACTCTAATTTTAAAATACAATTTGATTATTTTTTCAAAAATTAAAAAAATAAGTTATATAATAAAGATTTTTTAGTAAAGGGAAAATTAAAGATGTACTTTAAAATATGACTCCGTCTTTATTATTCATGTTGATAAATGATTTCTTCTTAGGAATATCAGTGTTTGGAATCACTTATTCTTCTTATGATTTTTTAAAATTCATAATTAAAAATAAAATACAGCTGGAAGTAAATAAATGCCACATGATGTGATGAGTAATGAAAAGATAGAATATAAATAATTTATAGGATAAGTTTGAGGAACCACAGTCAAAATAAAATCTTTGACCAATTAAAATCCTAGGAAATGATATTTGAAAATCAAAAGTTTTGTAAGGTATTATTATTTTCACATTTAATAAATTTTTATAGACACCTTATATTTATTATTTTATTCTTTAATCTCCTTTTCTCATTATAAATTTAAAAATGATCAATTTTTAATACCTAAAATACTTAAAATGAGTTGTAACCTCCTGTGTAAAAAAGATATTCTTTTCGTATGTTTTGAATTTTTGTGAAGGATTAAAAATCTTTGTAAGAAAACATGTAGGTTAATTAATAAAAAATGAAACTGTGAGGTGGACCCATTTTGCAGGAATGTTACCAAATATATATCATCACAGGCACACAGTATTGGTTGCAATTCAGTCATCCCTTGTGACCCTTCCATCTTCCTCCATGGCTCCATCAAACCCTTCCATTCCTATCTGGTAAGTTTTCACCTTTTTCTTCTTACTTTTTGTTCTTCATTTTTGTTCTCTGATGTTTGTTAATGTTCCATTTTTTTCTTCTTGTTTAAAAAAATATCAACTTTTTTTTTTGGTTAACAAAACCTGCTGATCATTTACAATATCAATGTGATTTGGACAAAACAGTAATCTAGTTTGTCAGGAAACCAAGAAGGGGTTTTTCTGAGGCTTTTGACCATGTTGATTATGGCTTGGTTGTTATCAATTTATTTGTGTTCTACTGAGATCTTGTGAAGATCTTAAACCTTACCCTTTAAGGCTTAAATGTTACCCATGTTTGAAGATATGTCTGCTTCTACATGTAAAAATGTTGATTATTGAAAACTTTCTTGTTTTAAGTCTCGTGTAAATGTTGTTGAACTTGTTAAAAGATATTTCCACTAGACTTTTGTATGAAAAAAGTGTTTGGTTTTAAACATCATAGTTTAAGTTGATCACAGTGACACTGTACATACCCCTTGTTCACTGGCTCCACTCTTCTAATTCTCAGAAGATGCTGCA
The DNA here is from genome assembly GCF_029865625.1 of Vigna umbellata. Taxonomy (NCBI): domain Eukaryota; kingdom Viridiplantae; phylum Streptophyta; class Magnoliopsida; order Fabales; family Fabaceae; genus Vigna; species Vigna umbellata. The sequence goes on along the minus strand of NC_142171.1, from coordinate 46,095,819 downwards.
TGACACAAGAAAGTGATGAGACAATGTTGTGCCTACCAATTAACTGCTGAAAACTCTTGATTTGTTTTGCATATTACATCTCTCTCATTGTGGGCTTTCAACATTTTATTTTGTCTTGTTGGAGTTTGAAAAGCTATTCTTTCACCTTTTTTTAACTGTGAGGCCATGGTTAATATATTTAGCTTAATTCCTAAGTGCTGAATGAAGTAAGCAACAATTTTCTACCTTTGTATACACGCAGTATTTTGTGATAATCTCTGCATTAGTTGGCTGAAATTTGAAAAAAGGCAGTGAGTGTATGGTTATTCATTCTTCAGTTGACGCTGTCTTGTGTTATTGCAGTTACCAGGATGAAAAGGAGAATGGTTCTCCAATTGCAAGCAATTCTTGTGACGATAAAACCTTTGATCTTCAACCAGTGTCACCTAATTCTTCTGGTGAAGGTTTGCCGTATGCACCTGAAGGGTGGCCAAATCCTGGTGATATATGGGGCTGGAAAGTGTTGAGCAGGACAAACAAGGCTGGATATTTTCTAGATAGGCACCTTTATCCGCCAAAATCTCTTCAGATTCCTTCTAACAAGAGACATAGCTTGAGAACCAAGCCTGATATTGAGAGATACATCGAATCAAATTTTCCTAGCATGAGCATTGAAGCATTCTTTGATTTGTTTAGCTGGCAGATACCCTCTACTGGGAAAACTCCCACAAAAGGTTTGCTGCATATTACGGTTTTGCAATTTTCTTTTCAACCTGGTGTTTATATTCTCTTCCATTTTTCCTGCATAAAAGACCTACCTGTCTTGGCTTACTTGGTCTCCTGTTGATGACATTGTGTAATACTAGATTAATAGGATGACATGTTAGTGATGATTTCCATTTCTGATTATTTCCTCTGTTTATTTTTTATGTGTGGTGGTGGGTCGGTTGTCTTTCTGAATTGCTTGCAAAGTGAAGGTGACGAGATGAACATTTTAGTCCTAAAATGAGCAAGTCAAGTCAAGTTTGTGAAATAAGTTGGGATACTCTTATATATGCTACTGAAGAACTTCACTTTTAGCTCAGATTCTAGCAACTTATGTTTCCTTTCTTCATTGTATATGTTTCTGATTAAATGATGTATATATGACCTTTTCTAGCTGTACAATCTACGCCCATTACCCCTGCACTGAAGGCAGTGGAGATTGAAGAAGATACCACAGAAGAGATTAGCAGCACCCATAGGAAGTTAAAACGTAGAACACAAATCCGCTGTCAATCATCTAGGAAATCTTCCAGACTAGGTGCTCGTGTAGGTCGTCAGTCTTTAGCCCCTGATCAAGATGCAAATGACATTCTTAATTTATGCATTCTGGACGATGAAGTGGTGAAAACTGACACAACTGAGATTTTTTATGGCAATATGGATTGTGAAAAAGGATCTGGCATGGAGATATGTGGGGAGAAGAAGTATCCCATTGTGACCACTGTTTTAGAGAATTTTGAGGACTATCTTGATAACTTGGAGGACATGCTTGTTATGCCTCATTCTCAGAGTTCATCAGATCATGTGGCTCCTTCCACCAAAACTATGGATGATCAAACGATAGAGTGCTGCAAGAAGAAGCTTTCTACCCTTCTTGCTGGAGACTTCTCTTCTTTGGTTTCTTGTAACCATGCTGTGATAGAAGTTGCAATGCTTGCATCACAAATCTGCAAAGATGATACCCTCAGTGCTGATCAGATAGCAAAGTTAAAATTGGTGGAAGAAATTCCCTTAGCTAGTGTGGCTTTCCATGAGGCCAGTGAGAACGTAGAAAAGGCAGACAAATTCTTGGGTGACTTGGAGGCCAAGAAATGCAAAGTTATGAGTCTAAAAAGTGGCTACAAAGACAAAGTAGCTCAGTTGCAGTCTGAAATGGAAAAGAACACTTCTGCAATCCAAGAAATTGATGATCAAATTCAGAAGCTTCAATCAAAACGAAAGGAGATATGTGATGCGTTAGAAATCTTGCAAGAGCATAAAGTTGAGCTGACTTCTGGGGAATCAAGTGTTGCCAACTCAATTCTAAAACTTGTTGGGGAGATTCAGCAAGGATTATCTGAAAAATCAAAATGGGAGCTGAAGAAAACCATTTCTGTTCAGAGTGTAGCTGAGATACAAGAGAAGTTCATCACTTTAAGAGGATTAACATTTTAATCAAACTCTTTTACTTGTTCTCATCCGGTATAAGAACTTTTAGATAGCCAGCTGACAATTATCTATCTATATTTCTAAGTAATGAGTCTAAGTCTATGTAAGTTGAGTCATATTATGGGACCTTAGATTGTGACAATCACTGAACTACTGTTAGAATGTGACAAATTAACTGATTTGCAATCTCCTTTGTTTTGTTTCTAAATCCCATATTATCTCAAGGAGAACTTTTTCTTGTATTCAAAACAACTTCTCTCTTTTGTCTTAAGAAAAACACTTAAAATATACTGTGGAAAGTCATAAAAACTTAGTTTCAAAGGATATTTTTATTTCCTTATCTCAAGAGAGATAGAGGAGATTATTAGAAATAGGATAATGACACTTGAACAATCATTTTTGACAACATTTAGACACGCGCACACGTGTCAAAATCTGAGTGGTCCATTTTCATTTAATTTTTCCAACTGGACCACTCAGATTTTGACACGTGTGCGCGTGTCTAAATGTTGTCAAAAATGGTTGTTCAAGTATCATTTTCCTTAGAAATAACTTTGTGTATTTGATTTAGAAGTGACATAATTGGAATATTTGTGAAACCTGTTTGATTATAGTAAAGCTCTTAAAGAATTTCTTATAAGATAATTGGACGTTGTTTATTAGATTGAGTAAACTAGAATAAAAAGATAAGTTTCTGTTCTATTTCTATTATACATTTATCTTGCAAAAATGTTTGATATGTTGGTGTTTTTAACACAATTCTTTCCAATTAACATTAATATACTCTTTTTTATGGAAGCTATTTAGTATTGTTTTGAATTGAATATAGATCAAAACATGTATTAGAGTTATTTCTCAACCAAATTTAATTAAAGTTTTTTCAACGAATATTGACAAAACTATTTTTCAATTGATGTTAGCTATGATTTTTTAATCGACAACAATAATTTTCTTTTTATGTAAGGAAAAGTTCTTGTAGAACCCTGGAAAATTAATCCTGATAAACACCTTGTCAAATCAATATTTATGAAGGGAAAACCCCTCTGCAGTGCATTAAAAATGCACATGCACTCCCTCTGTCACAATGCCAAGTGTCACCGAAATAGAATGGGAATCAGTAATGGGGATACAGGTATCGACAGGGGAGACGCACGATCGTGCGGATGTGGGAAGGAACAAAATGAACTTTTCTGGAAAACCCTTCCTCTCCCTTCTGCACTCATCTTCTTCCCTTCAATCTCAGACCCCATTTTTCTCCAACTTCTCTCTAAAACTTCTTCATCTTCTCTCTAAGATAACTCACCATCAACATCTCTGCTTCCATTTCAGAAACCATAGGATCGTTCACGGTGTCGTGAGCTTTCAATTGAACCGAACACGTTAGGATTTTGTGACTGGTAAGTTCTCGTCCCTGAACGATTCTCCCCTTTCGTTTCTGCGAACCAATTTCTGGTTGCATGCATGAGTTATAGGTCTTAACTGTATATGATTTTGGTATCTTAGATTAAGTGAAGATTGTGGAGTGATTCTTTGGGTAGAAAACTGTGAGAGAACGAGTGAAAACCCTAGCATTTGGAAGTGCACTACTGAACCAGGTAAGGGAAGCTTTAGTAATTTAATTTAATACTTGTTTGATGTGTATGAAAGCAATGAAGTGTACTGGATGTCTGAAATGCATGAAATATTTGATGTTTAAGTATGCATGAACGAGCATGGTTGCACTGGATGTATATGATGAATATTGTTTGAACTGTATGCTGAGAATGAAACGTATGATTTGGAATATGATTAAATTTCTGTATGGTTTGGGATGATAATATGAATTTTGTAATGTATGAGATTTATGGTGGAGAGAAATTATAAGTTATGAATCGTATAAAAACTGTAAAGTTATTGTAAATGAAAAATCTGGAAAATATCATATTCTCTGCTTGATAATGTACGCTCGTCATCGAACGGTCTTATACCGTTCGGTTTCCCTTGAAAAGGACTTAGAATAAGAATTCTTTCATTCGGAAAGGATCCTGATGAAGAGCGAGCGTCCTTTGAGTGAAGGGTTAGGTTTGAGCGTTCGGCTCAGCCTAGCGTGTCCAACGATTGAAATAAATTGAAGTGTATTTAGTAACGCTCGGTTTTATATTCCAGCGTTCGTCATAGGTAGCGCTTAGTCTTATACTGAGCGTTCGTCCAAATGAGCTCTCGGTCTTAGATTGAGCGTTCGTCCTGGTTAGCGTTCGGTCTAATACCGAACGTTCGTTCTAAATGAGTGTTCGTTCTATTTAGTGCTCGGTCATTTACCTAGCGTTCGTCCAAAGCAGTGTTCGGTTTTATAACTGAACGCTCGTCCTTATCATTGATTCCTAAGCGAACGTAAATAGCGTTCGTTCAAATTATTAATTGACGTTCGGTCATTGACTGGCAGTGTTGTCTTCTGAATCAAATTATACTTTGTTGTTTATCTAAATAATTGTGTAATGTATTTATCCTTGTGATTCAACCTGGAGTCTTTATACTTAAAATTTCTCTAAGTATTACTCAGATCTTTTGGAATCAAGTCATTTAACTTATTTAAATACTCTTAACGTCCGTTATGGGACAAGGGTTCGTTTCTTTTGTTCAGAAACGTGTAGTCAATGTACTGCAATACGTTCGTCCTTATTTATTAAAGGATGAACGTTCGTTATTTTATGGAAGTGGAACAAAGAATGAAAATGTGAATAATAGAAATGGTTAAGATGTGCGAACGTTATTTTAAGTGAAATATTGAAAGTGGAATTTGAACGAACGTTCCAAGGAGGAACGTCTATATGATCTGAATGTGTTAAGTTATCTAGTATGACCATGGTAAAGCTGCTGATGGCTGTTCATCCTGATATTCCGTGAGTGCTCGTCCTCATGTAGAGGGGAGTAGGTCATGCGTGGGAATGGCAGGAGGCCCTAGTCCTATTGAGTACTTTGGACTGATAGGGTTAACCTCGGGTGGCAGCTGATGGACGGTTCCAGTTACTACATCACCCGGGTGCACGAACGCCTGTAGATACATGGCTTCATACAGTCCGGACAGTCTTTCTTGTGAGAGTTTGAATGAGTTATTATATGCTTGGATATATATATTGCTATATGAATTGTATGATTGATTGTATATGTTAAAATATGTTGATTGTATGAATTAAATTACCTAAGCTTACCCTTGCAATTTCCTTGTGTTGTCTACTGGTTATGTACGTCCGTCTTGTCAATGCAATGATCATCCGTGTGGATGTGAGCAGATGGGGAGGCGTCACTTGAAGAGATGCTAGAAGAAGAAAATTTGGAGGACGCTAACCTTGTTGAAGTAGAGATTAAGGCCGAGCCTTAGCGCGCTCGTTAAGTTTTAGTATTTGGTGTATCTGTATAGCGATTTTGGGGACGTTCGGTTATTTATTTTGTAAAATCGTTCGTCCTGAATCTTGTATATTTTGGAAGATTTTACTGAACCTGGTATCCGTTTAGCGTTCGGCTTTAATAGCTGATTTTAGTTAAGACTGCACTGTTTAACTCTGTAAATGTGATTAGTTCTAATTAATGGTGATTACTATTTATTGGGATGTTACAGTTCTTAAGTTGACATTGATATAAATTATTTTCTAGTTGACATTATTGATATTAATCAATATATATAATAATTATTTTGTGATTAATATTTGTGAGATTTTTCAACAGATTAAACTATTTTTCTTTCTGTGCTAATTAATTTTTTTCATTTATAATAATAATAATTTGGTGATAATTGAAATATTTTATCCAAACACATTAAAACTAAAATTTATTATTTTTTTTATAAAAATAGAATTTAAATATTTATAATTTAAATCTATTATCCTTTAAATAGAAGTTTTCTTAAAATAAAATGATTATTTTATTAATTTTATCTTTTAAATAATTGTTTTTTCAAAATTTAACTATTCTTTTAATGTGATCATATTTTAAACTTAATCGTTTTTTTCATCATAAAACTATCTATAAAATAAATAAAAATTATTTATGATAAAATTATAAATTTATTTATACTTAATTTTATAATAATAATAATAATAATTTTGTTATTTTTTATCAAGCACATATATTTTTAATACTTTTACAATAAATACAATTCAAATTCAGTATATTTTATTTTTTTTATGAAAATTTGTAAATTTATAAAAACAAAATATTCAAAAAGATATTTTAAAACAATCAAACTTAGTATATTTAAAATTTTCAAAAATGCTAAAATTTTCTCTACAAACATAAACTAAATAAATTTAATTAAAACGATCATAAGCATGCAAATCAACAAATCTTTCTTAAGCCAAAATAACAAGGTTGTTTCATATGCACTTTCAAACATTTCGTCATGCACTCTCAAAATCCAAAAATAGTCTTAGGTTACACTTTCATCATTAAATTTTAAAATTCAATAAAAGAAAATTTTTTTATCAGATTTCGAAATCCAATAAAAAAATTTCAAAAACTTTGTCGGATCTTGAAATTCGATGAAGAAAATGAAAATTTCTACCTAAGCTTTCGAAATCTGATGAAGAAAATAAAAAATCCTTCATCAGATTTCGACATCTGATGAAGAAAAAATCTTTTATCAGATTTTAAAATCTGATGAAACACAAAAAGTAAGATGTAGAATTTTTTGAATTACAGAAGACAATCTTAGAATTTTTAAACATTTTAGAGGTACAAGATGAAATGATTGAGGGTGAAACAACCGAATAACATATGTTCCTCGAAAGCTCTTATTAGCCAAGTTATTTATTGACACTTGAAACCCTCTTCCATTAGTAAAACACCATGTGCACTTCACTACAAATTACTTCACAATTAATCCATCAATGCATACACTACAAAAATCTGTAATTTTTCTAGGGGTTATCTTTAGCATTACCGGGGGTTTTAACCTCTCTGGAAAATATGTTTCCCACGGTTGCAAAAATCACTGGGAAAACAGCGTCACAAAATTACTAGCGATTTTCGAAAAAATCGCTCCTATTTCTAGGGGTTTTTGGAAAACCGATGGAACTAACCGGGGTTATGCTGAACCGCTCCTATTTCCAAGGGTTTTCTGGTAAACTGCCAGAACTAACCGAGGTTTTGCTGAACTGCCCCTATTTCCAAGGGTTTTCTAGAAAATCGCTGGAACTAACTAGGGTTCTACCAAACCGCCGGAAGTAATTGCGTTCGAAAGAAATTCCCCTATTTGTAGAGGTTTTATCCAAAATCGCCGGAAATGCATCCAGAATATAGGCAACCAAATGATATAATCTAAAATTGAATATTATTATATAAAGTAAATCAACATATATTATTAAAGACAAAGATGTTCAATACTATAAAAATTAAAAACAACGATGTTCAATACTAAAAATTAAAGACAAAGATATCTATGGTTGTTCTTCTTCGTTACATCCATCATTTGACACACTTCCTTTTTTAGATAGCTACAATATAACATAATAGTTAGTCGATTATATATTTGAAAAAAGATCATACAAATAAATTTATCAATTATTACCGATGATGGTTGAAGTGTAGCAAGCTGGGATGACAATTGGCCTAGATAATTTTGCAGCAATAATGATATCATTATCTTCATTTCATTGACTTGTGCTGTCAATGAAGATACCTGTAACAAATGAAATTATTTAAAAAGTAAGAAAATGATATCTAAGAAGTTAGTCATAAAAATAAACCAAGTAATTGATAAAATATTCATTAACCTGAGTTTCTAATTCAACATTAGAATCATAAGCTGGAGATGATCCCCTATGAGAACAAGCATGGACTCCAAAGATTTTCTACATCATTATTAGTTTAACCTGAATGTATTTATGTTTTAATATAATTTTCATTCAAAATATACGTTTATGGATTATTATGGACTGTTATGGCTGTAAATATATATGAAAGTCTATTTCTGTAGTTGGGAATATAGTAGAAACATACCTCATTTAAAAAAAAAACTCGGTTAAGGTCATACCCAATGCAGAAAGGCTGGCGGACTGAAAGAAAAAACAAAAATGAGCTTTACTGCCTGGGTTAGGGTTACAACCGAGGCAATAGAAGGGGACTTTATGCCTTGGTAACCGAGGCAGTATGTCCTACGAAAAAAAATAAAAAAAATCAAAACATCTACTGCTTTGGTTAAGGATGACCCGAGGCAGTTTCTCACCCTTTTATGCCTCGGTTCGCATTCAAGACAAAAAGTAATAGACTTATTGCTTCACTTAGATATGCCTCGGTTCGGGAACCACTGCCTAAGGACAAAAATAACCGCTGTCGTTTCTCCTGACTGCACTAGTGAAATGCTCACAAATTCTTTTCACACTTACATTACAATCACCATACTTCTGACAGTAAAATTCTTTATATAAATGGTTTTTTCTTCCACAAAAGTTAAAAAGAAATAATGACAGACACATATTTATATTTATTTAACATATATTATAAAAATAAAATGGCTTAATTACCTACTTAGTCCCCATGTTAGGAGGTAATTTTCTGTTTAGTATCCGGTTTTAAAAATGTAGGCATTTGGTACCTATGTTTTGAAATTTGTATCAATTCAATCCTATCCAGTTAACGGCGTTATAATTGATGCGAGAAATTAAGGACCTTAATGATAGCCTGGGTGGAATAGCTATCAAATGTTTGAATGCATCTTCATTAACGTCCTTAATTTCTCGCATCAATTATAATGCCGTTAACTGGATAGGATTGAATTGATACAAATTTCAAAACATAGGTACCAAATGCCTACATTTTTAAAACCGGGTACTAAACAGAAAATTACCTCCTAACATGGGGACTAAGTAGGTAATTAAGCCAAATAAAATCATCACAAAAAAAAGTGAACTTTTGAATTTAAAAAAAAGTAAAAAATAAAAAATAATCTCAAATGAATGTAAATATTATTTCTGTAAACAAAATTTAGGAACCCTTTTGAAATGTTTAGAAAATTACTGGTGATAAATATTTATATTTATTTAACATATATTACGAAAGTAAAATAATTATAAAAAACAATTTTTTTATATTTTTAATAGAAAAAAAGTAAAAATAATATCAAAGAAATGTAAATATTTGTAGGTATGAAAGTATCATTTTTCTTTCTAGTATTTATAAGAAAAACATACACATATAATATATAATATATATATATATATATATATATATATATATAATTTATATTCTAATTTTTCCAATAATAATCAGACTTACGAGGTGCACATCATCCACTGATAATAGTTCTTCTCGCTGTCGTTGTTAAGATATTGCAAACCTATGTGCCAATCTTTGTAGAATGTCGATTATAACGACCATGTCCAAAACTGTTAGCCACCTTTCATAAAAGACAGCACGTAACAAAACGAACCGTTTTATTTGGCTGCTAAAATATTTTGAAGTCAAACACTATTGGAAGATTAAAGTCAACATCTGAATATATAAGCCATATTTTTTGTTCTAATCATTGTGCTAACAACTTCGATGTTGATATATTCTGGATAAAACTAACGTGCTTTGTGTATTTAATTACTATTAATTAATTAGTTCTAGCAAAAGAACATACAGGCATGGCCATGGAGAAGCAAAAAGCTACAAGCAAAGGTAAAAGAAAATGAAGAAATCAAAGTTGAACCACACCATGGCTGGAACGTGTACCTTAGAATTTCAACATTACCCTTTTAACTTTTCTCTATATAAAGACATAAGATTAAGACATAAGACACATTCCACCTACGTTCAATCAAATTAATATCATTCATTAAGTTGGTATTATTGTTGCTAAAGCCATAGCAGGTTGATTAACCAGAAGCTATGGCAAGTTGTTAGTATTTTAAGGTTGTGAAAGGAATAGTTGATGGGATAGAAAAAATGTAGAGATAGTTGAATGTAGAAGTAGTAGTTGGAAGAAGTGTTGTAGTTGTCTTTGTTGTTGTAAATGCTGGCTCATACAAATGGTAGATATTGGCTTCTCACAAATGGTAGACTTCATGGGTATTTATAGACCCATAGATTATTCTAGAACATTTTAGCCACAACTTATGTGGAATGTTCTAGATTTTTACCTATGTAGAATATTCTTGATTTTTTTTCCTATCTTAGACTTTTCTACAATATTCTAGAACTTGTGTTACATTTCTTTTCTTTTATCTAAGGAGCTTCTATATTCTTCTAGAAATTGCATTATACTTTAATACTATTCCTTAATGCAAATTCGGTAACTCCAAGCATTGTGCACAGTAGTTCAAATCTTGGTCGTGGTAATGCCTTTGTAAATATATCTGCAATTTGGTCTTCTGTTGGGTAGTACTCGAGTCGTATTTGTTTAGTTGTCTCTTCATCTCGAATGAAGTGATATTTAATGGCTATGTGTTTTGTTCTTTGATGATGGACTGGATTTTTTGCTATTGCTATTGCCGATTTGTTGTCGCAGTAGATAATAGTTGGTCCAGCTTGTGGTTCATCCATTTCTTCAAGTATTCTTCGTAGCCATATTGCTTGACTTGTGGTTTCAGCAGCTGCTACATACTCTACTTCTGTTGTTGATTGTGCCACGGTTGCTTGCTTCTTTGATGCCCAAGATAAAATACCCGATCCTAATGAGAAAGCATATCCTGACGTACTTTTCATGTCGTCCATTGATCCTGCCCAATCACTATCTGTGTAGCCAATCATCCTTGAGTTAGTCATGGTTTTGTACCATATACCAAACTCCTTTGTGCCTTATAGATATCTTAAAATTATTTTTCCTACTCCATAATGAATCTGACTTGGCTTTTGCATGAATCTTGATAGAAGACTTGTAGCATACATAATATCTGGTCGTGTGGTTGTGAAATACAGGAGACTTCCAATTAAACTCCTGTAGCACGATGCATCTGCCTCTTGTGCTCCATCATCTTTTTGTAGTTTCTCGTTTACCACTAGCGGAGTAGTGACAGGTTTACAACCATTCATCTTGAACTTCTTTAATAGAGCTTCAATATATTTCATTTGAGAGATAAATATACCTTCCTTTTCTTGTTTCACCTTGATGAGTCACCATTTTTCACTATAAACTTAGCTTTCCACACCATATTTTGTTAGTGAATTGTGTTTAATTTTTCATTTTTATCTCATTTTCACTATTTGGGCTCAATTTCAAGACTAATTCTTATTTTAATTAATTTGAACTATTCGGGCTTAATTATTTCAATCATTTTGTGCAGGACAATCATTGTTGAAAGGTTGAGAAAGAATCTGCTGAAGATGATCGAACGGTCTGCTACTTGACCGAACGGTCTTCTAAAGGCTTGACCGAACGGTCTTGGAAGCTGCATAAGAGTCTTGACCGAACGGTCTTCTAAAGGCTTGACCGAACGGTCTTGGAAGCTACATAAGAGTCTTAACAACGGTCCGACAAAGTGTGCCAGACCGAGCGGTCTATTGAGGTCTACACCGAATGAGCAGCTATCTCCTGAGCACTGTTGAATATAATGGTCAAGCACCATGAACCGAACGGTCTTGGAGTGCATGACAGAACGATCTGTTGTAAGCCTGCACTGGATGGCCGAGCATGGAACGGTTTATGGAGCATTGACCGAACGGTCTAATGAAGACATGACCAAATGGTATGTTGAGAACCTGCAATGAATGGCCGAGCACGGGAATGGTTTTGTAGTGACCGAACGGTGAGCTAGAGCCTGAACCGAATGGACGAGCACCATAGAACCGAACGGTCTCAACAATTGCTCTTGACCGAACGGTCTTGTAAATACTGCACTGCACACCATCACCTGAGCCTGTAGAGAATTGCTGAATGACCGAGCGGTCTGAGCCTTCAGCACTGAACGATCAGATGCAGTAACCAGAGGAACTTAGCACAGTGTTGGAAGCACATTCTAGGACTTCAAAAGGGTGGCCACGTCGAACTTTAGGGCTTTTTAGGCCCAATTTTTAGGTCATTTCTGTAGGACAACCCACTAGAAGGGCAGTTTTGTCTTTTGGGGTCTATATACCCCAAAATCACCTTCAGTTTACGGAAGTCTCCCACCCGCCATTCACGTTCTCTGTTCTTGGGAACATCTTCTTCCTCCTCCCCCTTTGGGGAGGTTTAGGTTTTGTTTACGTTATTTTTCAATGAATGTATGAACTCATTTTAATTAAATTGCTTTTGTGTTTCAGTTTCTGATCTTCCATTTCCATTTACAGCACTTGCATTTACATTCTCTCATTTTAGATTCTAGCTTCAGATATTCCGTTTTCATTACAACACTTTTGAATCCATGTTCTATGTTGTTTTCCATTTGATTTTTGTATTCTAGCTTTCATTTTCGTTGTGCATTTCCATTCATATTTAATGTTCATTTCTAGTACTGTTGCGCCTTAGGTTTCTCTCCGCGTTTCTGTAATTTCATTTTTGCGTTTCTGCATTCTGTAACATTTTGTTTCAATAATTTTAATATTGTTCGGTCATACACTTCTGTGTAGGACCGTTCGGTCTATTCGTGTTGGTTATAAACGACCGTTCGATCTCCTTGTCAGGACCGTTCGGCCTAGGAACATAGCCGTTCGGTCTCTAACACGCTTGCTGTTAGAACCGTTCGGCCTTTTGAATAGGACCGTTCGGCTCTGTGAAGAACACCGTTCGGCTTTTTCTGCATTCAATTGTTTAGTTTTCAATCTCATTTCCATTGTCTTGCTTTATTACCGTTCGACTTGTCTTGTTTATTTCCTTTAGCTTGTATGCTTTTACATTGTAATATCGTTCGGTCTGTTAGAGACCGAATGACCCCCTTCATCTTTTGCTTACGTTACCGTTCAACTTTTGTGTTTTGCTCATTTCTATTTCGTTGATTTAGAGATCGTTCGGTCTCAATGTTAAGACCGTTCGGTCTACTGTAAGACCGTTCAGTATTTATGTTTTGCAGATTTCTATCATTGCTTTTAATTATGTTTAGTTGTCTTTAATTTCCAATTTTAATTTAATTTAATTTTCCTTGCAAAAACATTTTTAACCCCCCACTACGTGTTTGACCTAAGTCTCGAACCACATTTCGTCCTTGAGAGACGACCTAGGAGTCACTTCCTAGCACTATATTGCATTCTTTAATCATCTCTATATTGTTTCCTGTATAGATAAGATCATCAACATATATAGAGACAATGAGATGGTACTGACCTTGTGTCTTTGTTGAGAGGGTCGCACCTCACACAAAAGTTGTTTGCAAAATTAATACAGTATAGACTAGCAAGTGACTCCTAGGTCGTCTCTCAAGGACCAAATTGCGGTTCAATCAATAGGTCAAACACGTGGGGGGGTTGAAAGTTGTGAATGCAAATGAACTAAATTCAAACACGAATATAAACACTGATGTAAATACAGAATTAAAATGGTTGGTCATTAAAGCTAACATTACAACTAAATAAAAGAAAACTTGCGTAACTCACTTGAATTGAAATTGTTAAATCAGAAATGCATCTTCCATTAATTAAAGGCAATGCATAGAGCGAGAAGAAAATTTTAAAAGAAACACATCATCCATTTGAAATATAATTGTTAAATCAGAAAACGTAATATTGCAGCTGACAAGCATGAGAAATGAAATTAAATGCGCAAGGTGTGGAAAGCGGCAGTAGACATAAAACATTCAATGCAAAAACTTTAACTAATTTAAAGGAGTGAGAATTAACTTCCGTGTGACAATGAGCATTGAAAGAAATGGTGAATAAGCACAAAATGATTTAAAAGTTAGCAAACATTCATGAATGTATTCAATATGAAAATTGTAACCAAAAGATCAAGCATTTAAAATAATCTGAAAGAAGGCCCTTGGAGCTCATCTCACGTGGACATGGCAGCAGGAGCCCTTCTCCCTAAGCACACGTGTGTTTCTTCCACCATCCAAAACTCTGGACCTGTGACCGAGCTGCTCTCCTCTAGTTCAACGTTTTCAGTTCAGCAAAGTAATGAGCACGTGCACACCGAAGCTGGACATGAACCTCCAAATAAATGCCCCGTGCTCCACCTTTTCTCTAAAATTAAAAAATGCTCCCCTCTCCATTCTCCATCCCGTAACCTTCCATCTCTCAATCTGCACTCATTCCCGTGCACTCCTCTTTTGCTTACATGTTGCACCGTCTCATTCAATGCTTGCCGGACGTGAGCCTTCAACCGTAGCCCTCCATGTGCGTGACCTTCCAATGAGAATATATCCAGCTCTCTCTTGTAGGTGGTGGCTGATGCCTTTTATGAAGAATGAATGCCCTCTTTTTTTTCCGTGCTGCTGGATCCAGGTCCGGGCCGTGGTATCTTCAGGCTGCTGGATGCTTCCACTTTGCTGGGAAAATGAAGATGTGGGCCGTGTTGCTCTCGATTATGTGCTGCCAGCGTGGCTTCTTTGTGCACCTCCTCTATCACCGTGATGAAGCTGGATGGGAGCTGCTACTCAAAAGTGCTGGACTGCTGTGTTGGACGTGAATGAAGCCCCTGGACGCGTGTGCTGCTTGCTCCCGTGTGCTCTTTCATTTTTCTGGCCCGAATTAGCGTGGATCTTCCAATTGAAGCACCTCCTTTTGCTGCTGCCAAGCTGGACCTCTTCAATTGGGTCGTGAGCTTCTCTTTCCGTAACACTACTTCTCTTAACAATGCTAATTCAATAAAACTCTAACATTTCATTTTGGAATTCCTCCTGGCCGTGAGCTTTACTAAGCCAATGTAAAATAATGTGAGTGGTGGCCCCCTCATTCCTTCCAGCTTCACGGACTCACACACTTAATTTTCCAAAGAAAAATTCTCCAATGTGGCAGCTCGCACTTTTTCCTCTTAAAGCACAATTGTGAGATGTGGAGGCCGTGAGTGCCTCCCAAGCTGTTGGATTCCATGTTTAAGAGTGTTGGGAGGTTTTAGCACTGTCCAATGATCAATTCCAGCCACCACAATTACTAAACAACAAGCAAACAATGCAACAGATTAGAAATCACTCAAACAGTAATCACTGGACTGACATATGAGAGTAAAATAAATACTGGGAACAACACAGAACGAATTTGAACAAAGTAAAAACTATAAGTTAAAATAGACATCCAGACGAAACTATGAAAAAAAATTGCATGGAAAACGGATAAGAATTGAACTCAAACGAAGACACACAAGTTGACACAACATTCACGCTGCAGCCAGCGAAAATAAAAATGGCTAAGATGCATTGGCTCAATTGCCATTTCTCATTTAGCTTTCAAATGTCCCAAAAAGTTATCCAAAATTTTCCCGTAATTAATAATGCAAAATAATAAGCTCAGATAATTCAAATTAGTTAAAATAAGAATTTCCGATCAAATTAAGCACAATTAGGAAAAACAGGAAAATACCGGACGTTTAAGCATAATTCCCCGACTAATTCTAGCACATTAAACTAAGTGAAGTGAGGAAAATATTGGTTCATCAGTCTTAATATATAGTGTTGGCTCACTCTTGCTCCTCCTGAATCCTTGATCGATGAAGTATTTATCAATCTTGCTATACCATGCTCGAGGAGCTTGCTTTAGGCCATATAATGCTTTTTTAAGTCTTAGTACTTTGCCTTCATTGCCTTCGTTGATGAAGCCTTGTGGTTGTTCAACATAAATCTCTTCTTCGAGCACCCCATTTAGAAAGGTTGACTTGACATCCATTTGATAAATGTTCTGCAAGAGCTATTAAAACTCTAATTGTATCTAAGCGAGCAACTGGAGCAAATGTCTCATTGTAGTCTATTCCTGGTTGCTGTGAATAGCCTTTGGCAACCAATCTTGCTTTATGCTTTTGTATAGTTGCATCAGGATTGAGCTTTGTTTTATATATCCATTTCACTCCTATGATGTCTTTTCCATGAGGGCAATTTACGAGTTCCCAAGTGTTATTCTTCTCAATCATTTTAATCTCTTCTTCCATAGCATTGAGCCATACTTCTAACTTTGATGCTTCTTCCTAACAATTAGGCTCAATCATGGCTATATTGCAAGTTTCATATATGTCTACCAAAGATCTTACTCTTCTTGGACTAGATTTAGGTGAAGAATCTTGTTGTGGAGGTGGAGAAAGTGTACCTGAATTTTCTGCCTCTTCTTGAGTTTCTTCTTGAGATTGTTGCACTGGAAGTAGAATGTTGCTTTTAACAACTTTTTCTTCTTCCCAATTCCAAGAAGCATTTTCATCAACTTCAACATCTCGACTGATGATGAGTTTTTTGTTTGTAGGTTGTAGACTTGATAGCCTTTTGACTGTGTGCTATATCCCAAAAATATTCCTCGTATAGTCTTGTCTTCAAGCTTGTGCCTCTTTTGATCAGGAACATGTATGTAGCAGATAGATCCAAATACTCGTAGGTGTTTAGATGATGGCTTTCTTCCACTTCAAGCTTCAATAGGAGTCTTGTCTTGGACTGCCTTAGTTGCACATCTGTTTAGAATGTAAACTGCAGTGTAAACTGCTTCAGCCCAAAAAGTGTTAGGCATACTTTTCTCTTTCAGCATTGATCTTGCCATCTCCATAACTGTGCGATTCTTTCTCTCTAACTGTGCGATTCTTCTAGAAATTGCATTATACTTGAATACAACTTTTCCTTTGCTCTTACCATTGTTCATTCCTTTCCTACTATTCTCTTTTGTTTCGTGTTATTCTTGGCATGGCGTTAAACTTTGGTGCAACCAAACCCCAAACCCTCAACCATGTGAGTATTTCTTGACCAATATACTTACCAATACAAACCCATCAAGCAAAAATCTGATTTCTTCGAGCTTTCATTGAAACTTGCTCAAGATCGTGCTCTCAAAGGCCATGCAAATACCCTCTCACTTGGTTCAAGGTGTAGAAACCCTCGCGAAACAGCTGCTTTGGCTAACTGTGTTGAGCTTTATGAACAACCCATTCGTAAACTTAACAAAACATTGGACCCTAACACCAAGTGCTCCCAAGTTGATGCTCAAACATGGCTTAACACAACTCTCACTAACCTCGAGACATGCAAAGCTGAGTTCTACACGATCTTGGGGTTCAAGACTATGTTCTTCCTTTCATGTCCATCAATGTTACCAAGTTACTAAGCAACACTTTGGCACTGAAAAAAGTTCAATTATGAAGAACCGAGTTACAAAGATGGTTTTGCAACATGGGTGAAGCCAGGTGATAGGAAATTGTTGCAAGCTTCTTCTCCAGCTTCTAAAGCCAACGTAGTGGTGGCAAAAGATGGGTTTGGAAAGTACACAACGGTGAGTGCAACCATAAACGCTGCACCGAAGAGTAGCAGCGAAAGGTATGTGGTATATGTGAAGAGTGGAGTATACAATGAACAAGTTGAGATAAAAGCAAAGAATATAATGTTGGTGGGTGATGGTATTGGAAAGACCATAATATGTTAGGAATATGGGTAACAATCCTAACTATCTCCCTCGCTCGCACACTTCAATCAATCTCATACCAAGAAATGGTAATGAATTGAATTTTATTCACATCAAAGAATTAAGAATACAACTGGGAACCCAGGAGCTTAACCTCCTTCACCAGATTTGAAGCGGTCTACAAACTCAAAGGTAAAAACTGTCTAACTGTAACTACAAAAGAGGTCCTTTTTATCGACCTTTTCCCGTCTCCTTAACTGCTCAACAGTTAAGTACTCATCTTTATTTCTCTACTATCTTTCTCCTTTCATAAACCAACCCTCCATGTCCTAACATTACTCCCCCCTTGAGGATCAACCTTGTCCCCAAGGTTGAACTCTGGAAAATGCTCTTGCATTATTATCTTGCCTTCCCAAGTTGCACTATCCGCCCCTCCTGCTTGCCATTGAACTAGAACCGGCTCCCGCTTGTCCTCCCCTTGCTGTTGGATCCTTTTATCCAATACCTTGGTGATAACAGTTGAAAAACTGTTATTTTCATGCTTAAAATTGATACTAAAAGTAACCTTTAACATTTAGAAGCTAGCTTGAAATCTTGTTTTTGATCATATTTTTAGAAATAAGAGAGCTGGACAGGTTTATGCTTGATTTCAGTGTTTTATGCAGGTTTTAAGGTGAATTTGGTGAAAGAAGTGAAGAAGGATAGAGAGGGAATAAGAAAAGACATAAAAAAGTGCAAAAGGAGAAGTCGCAACTACCGCTCAGTGGTAGTTTACCGCTGAGCGGCACTCAGGAACTCACGTTGGATCCGTTGAGGGGTGAAAAGGCCACTGAGGGGAAAGAATCAACTCACGCACTTACCGCTGAGCGGTACTCTTTTGGGCTTAGGCCCACTTTTCTGTAATTTTACGAATAGTATATAAGCTTTAGGTGTTCCTAGGGTTTGTATCTTTGGCTGGAGACGAAGCAAACACTCTCTTTTCCACCCCTTGGAGGAAGATCTTGGATGCTGAGGATACCTACTCATCCTTCTAGGGTTTTATCTTTCATTCTTTCATTATTGTTCATCTAGTTTCACCATGAATATGGTGAACTAAACCTTGTATTGTTGTTGGGGAATCAATGTAGTCTTGTGAAACTCTCATATATGGAATTTGTGTTTTAACATCTTATTTTAAGATACATGCTTTCTTTCATCATTAGTTAGGGTTTTTCCTCTTTGCTTAAAGCTTGCATTGTTTAACTCATTCAGTGCCATGATTATTGATTTTGTCGATATGGGAACGTACGGGGAATTCTAGATCTGGGGAAATTCTCCCAATAGCATATTGCCTAGACATAGGAATATGAGGGTTGGTTGCCGTTAAGCTTCTGCACTTTAGAATTAATTATTAGGGATGCTAGGAATTGTATGAACTAGTAATTAAGGATAGGCCTTCTTGCAAGGTGATTTAGAGAGTGGCATTAGCAATTGATGAAAAGAATGATGAATTCCTAAAAGTATATGAGAGTGGATAATATGAAATTGATAACCCTAACAACATACTCATCCATCTAATTCATTAAAGTGTTTGTATTCCTCTTTTTCATTGATCAAATTCATGCATACATGTTTAATTATTGTCTTATGCATTTAAAACCTAAAATCAATTGTTCACAAGTCTTAAATAATCAACAAATCATATAACTAACTAGGCCGTGAGTCCTTTGGGAGAACGATACTTGGTCTTACCGAGTTTATTACTTGATACAATTCGGTCACACTTGCCGAGGGTTAAACGAGTTTTTGGCGCCGTTTTTCGGTGTTCATAAATTTGTCATCACTTGGTTGGCCAGCAAGATGGCCCCTCCATCTGCAAATCCGCTGGCCGAAAAAGCCGATAGCTTCATTCGTTGTGGCTCCGCTTCGACCTCCTCCTCTTCATCTTCCGCTAATAACACTACCCGTAAACTCCTCTCAGGGAATTGGCGCCCAGGGCTGAAGGCCCCCCCACATCTAAAACACCTCCCTTCTTCCCTTCGTTTTAGAAATTCTAGGTAGGGAAGGTTTCGCGACTTCCTTCCTCTACTATAATTTCCCACGGGGCTTCCTCCTCTCGCTGAATTACTTTCGGCCGCGCTGTCTCGTCTCACTGATCTGACGGTCTCGGTTAGGGTCGTTCTTCCCAGATTTCTCCTCGGCGGTTCAGTTCTTACCACCACCGCTCCTACTCCTGTCGTTCGCCTCGATGAGTGGGAATTTTTGGATGCCGTCCAACCCATCAAACTTAGCCCGCGTAGAGCCTCTTCGACGTCTCGCTCCAGTTTCATCGCCGCCATCAAATTTCGTGGGTCGTGCGGTGTAACCTGGCATCGCAATTCCTCTCGTAGGCCCGCCAGAAAGTATCCCAACAACTGGTCGTCTGAAAACGCCTTCGTTTGTCCGGTCAGTGCTTCAAATTCTCTCACGTATTCTTCCACATGGTGGCTGTTTGCTTGATTGCCGTCATCCTCTTAAAAATGCCGCCACAATAGCGACTCTTGAACCTAATCAACAACGCTTCCTTGAGTCCTTCCCACGATCAGTCGCTCGCCTTTTCCTTCCAAAACTTAAACCAATAACCAACGCTTCCCTCCATGCTAATATGGGCCAGGTCGATCTTCTCAGCCTCCGCCACCTTCTGTATCTCAAAGAATTTTTTGGCCTTGTAAATCCAGGTCAAAGGATCTGGTCCTTCAAAAGTGAGTAACTCCACCCTTTGCTTGCAATTGGGTTGGTTCACTGAACGCTCCCCATCTCTTTCTCCTTCTGTGTCGTCGCGCCGACCACCCCCATTATCATTGACTGAACCATGGTTCCCGTCAGAGCTCTCCCCGTTTTTCTTAGTTCGCACACCCATCAATCGTAACAGTTCTCGGATGTCTTTACGCATCGTGATCGAGTCTTGTCGGTTTGCCGCTGACTCCGCCTTCAATCCGTCTACGGCCATTTCCAGATGTTCCATTCGTCCTTCAACTATGTTCATTCTTCCCTCCATCGTTCTCGCTCTCCCCCAAATAGATCGGCAAGTTGGACCACTTTGTTAGGAATCTGGGTAAGAATCCTAACTATCTCCCTCACTCGCACACTTCAATAAATCTCACAACAAGAAATGGTAATGAATTGAATTTTATTCACATCAAAGAATTAAGAATACAATTGGTCCATGTGTTGTGTTCTAAAATTGTAACATCTTTGCAAGAAATCCTCCCAACAAAGTGAACACCATCACCGCTCAAGGTCAAACTGATCCAAACCAAAACACTGGAATTTTCATTCACAATTCTAGAGTCACAGCTTCTTCAGACTTGAAAGCAGTCCAGAACTCTGTTAAGACTTATCTGGGAAGGCCATGGAAGCAATATTCTAGAACAGTTTTCCTGAAGACTTATATTGATGGTTTGATCAATCCAACAGGTTGGTTAGAATGGAGTGGTGACTTTGCATTGAACACATTATATTATGGAGAGTACATGAACACTGGTCTAGGTTCTTCTACAACTTGAAGAGTTAAATGGAAAGGTTATCGTGTGATAACTATAGCTTCTGAGGCTTCCAAGTTCGCTGTTGCTAATTTCATTGTAGGAAACACATGGTTACCTTCCACCAAAGTTCCTTTTACCTCTTCGCTATAAACAAGCACTGTTTGTCATATGTTGATTTGTTTGATTGGTTTCATTTCTTTCATTTGTTGTGATTGTCATATAAAATTGCCCTAGCTTGTTGTTGATACAATTGAAGACTATATTCAATTGATATATAGATTTCTATTTTGGAAGATTGTAATTTGTACTTAGAGATGTTCCTCAATTGTAAGAATTTTCCTTTTCAATAGCACATTTATATGAAGTTAAACTTTCTTTTTGGATCAACATATATTATTAAATTATTATAAATATATTTAAATATGTAATTAGATTATAACTTCACTTAACTCATTGATATTATTATACTATATTAATATTTATGAAATAGTTGTTTTAGTTGAGTTATTAGTTTTCTTTTATTAATACTTGTATCTATATACTATAAGGGTTGAGTTGTACCAGATCCTGTAATAAATCGTTCATTTTTCTCCATCTGTTATTTTCTTCTTATTTATAAATTTATCGTTTAATAAGTTAATTGATACGCTGTTGTTGAAGCTATGAAATTTATACTATCGTTTAATAAGTTAATTGATACGCTGTCGTTGAAGCTATCAAAGTACCCCTAAGTCGTCTCCCAATGAATACGAAATTGCTTTTCAATATTTGACTCTTATGAATGCTCAAGAATAAAAGTGATGTTTAGAGAATGTTTGAAGAACAATAAGAAACTTAAAAACAATTATGATGAAATAGGCTAATTCTAATGCTTTTCCAAGATAGATTTATCATCGGTTATCCATAGATCATTGTTCAAGTGATTATTCAAGTTTCAAATTAATTAAAGTACATTCTTAATTAATTTGAGGGCGATCATGCAATTAACCAAAGTAGATTTTCAATCAAATGAAAGACCTTTCAAGATTATTCACAACGAATTCAACCAAAGTACATTCTCAATCAAATTCTATTGTATTTAATCATGTACCTATTCTTAAATCTCCTAACCAAATTAAAAGCTAATTAATCAAAGTAAAATTTTAATTAATTATAGTTGAAATTATTACCACCAATCAAAGTACATTCTCAATCAAAAACCCGTTTAATCATATGAAAGTTCCTAAATTCAATCAAAGTAGATTCTCAATCAAACCTATAAACCCTTGAACTCATGATTAACATGCATGTAGATTCAAACACCTTATAATGCAAAAGTCATTGCTTTTAATATGATTTGGAGATGAAAGACATAGAAAGACAACTCAAATCAATAATCAAAAGAAATAATTGCATTAATTAAACTTAACCTCAGAATCCATAATGAAATTACAGTGGAATAGCCCTATAAGCTTTGCCCTCCATGGATGGAGTAGAATACATGGCACAATAAAAGTGAGAGGAGTGGTGGATGAATGCTTCTAGTGGAGGAGTTTGAGAATGAATGAGTTGTGCCTTCCTTGGGTCTCTTTATATAGGCTTGATTAGGCTTGGACTTTGAATCTTCTGTTGATAAGATCTTTTATCTTATATGTAATATCTTTCAAATATTCAATAGATTTAATCAATTTTTGAGAATATTTGATAATATCTTTTATAGATTCAAAAAGATTTGGCAAATATTATCTTTTGATTTGTATTGATATAGTTAAATAAGGTAATTATTTAACAATATCAAATAAAATATCTTAAGATATATTTTCTCCATATTATCTTTTAAAATAAACTTGCCCAAAATTACATTTCAATCCTTTTTATTTTATTCAAAATTACATAGAAGTCCAAAAATTTCCTCAAAATTGCAGTTCAGCCTTTTCTTTCTTTTTAGAATTGCAATTCAAACTTTAATTCCAGTTGCATCAATGATAATGATTGAATTTACCACTATTTATAATTCTATTTTGATTCTAAAATAACCCTTTTTGACTTTGAAGCTTGCTTAAACTCTGGTTTTAGTTGAATTTGGTAAATAAGTGAAGAGAGGTTATACTTTAGAGGCCCTCAGTGTCAGAAGTCTCGCAAGGGTGTCTGGTTGCCCCCATTTGGGGTGCTGAGCACCACTCACTTCATAAGCACGCCTAGGTGCCCCCTCTAGGGGCGTTGAGCGCCAACCGACCTTCTCGCGTTGAGGGCCAGTCTCTTCGCAGTCACGCCTGAGCACCATTAGCTAGGGAGTTGAGCGCTAGCGATGTTGGCGCATGATCCAATGTTGATCTATTTAAAGGCTTCTACACTCTAGGGTTCACATCTTTTGGCAGTTGAAGCAAGGAAACACTATTTTTGACCCTTTGGAGGGAGATTGGGCATGCAAGAGCTTTCCTTCTCACTTTCTACGGTTTCCATTCATTCATTCATCCATTGTAAGCCAAGGTTCTCCATGACAGTGGAGAACTAAACTCATTTTTGGTTGGGGATGATGTAACCTCTAAACTTTCATGTATTTTATGCTTCTTTCATTAAATGTTAGTGATTTTCTCCTATTCTTAATGCTTGTTATGTTTTGGCCACTCATGACTTGATGTTTGATTTATTTGAGTATTGGGAAATATCTTATGAATCATTATTTAGAGGATTTCACCCAAAGGGAATATTTCCTAGGGATAATGATAAGACGTTTGGTTGTCTTAAGCTTCTTTTTTTAATGCGGAATTGATTGTTAGGGTTTTCAAGGGATTATTGTCTAATGATCAAGACTAGGCTTTTTACGCCGAGACATCGGGTTCTAAGTAATTTATAAAGTGACATTAACATTCCAATGAAGAAGATGGATTCTAATATGCATGAAAGGGAAGTAGGTGAAATCTAACACCAACAACATCATCATCTCATATTATCAACTTCATCCATTCATTCTTGTGTTAAACCTTAATTGATCAATTTGCATTCATATTTACTTTTGTTGCATTTGCATTTAAACACCAACAAAATAGCTTTTGAGTCTTAATTAATTAAGGTATTCCACAATTGTTAAGTAAACACAAGTCTCTTGGGAAACGATACTTGGTCTTACCATTTTATATTACTTGATACGATTTGGTACACTTGCCAATGAGTTAACAAGTTTTTGGCATGGTTGCCGCGGACTCGTGGTCATAATATAGTTTTGTTTGATTCTTAATTTGTTTGGACTTTTTCTTTATTTTTACTGTTTTTAATTTTTATTTGTTTGGGCTAATTTGGTGCTCTAGTGTGGTGTTCTATAGTGTATGCAGGACAAGGTTCGTACAAGGAGCACAAAACTATCTAAACCTCTTCTTACAGGTATGGAAAATAGTAGTAGAAGAAGAAGGAAGAAAAGGATTTGTAGAGTACTTTTTCCTTCTCCTGAAACTATTCAACAACCTTTCACATTATTTGACCAGGAGATAGAAAATATGGCTGATAATCAGAATGGTAGATGTACCTTGGCAGATTATGCAACCGTCACAGGTCCTCTTCATTTTAATAACATTGCAAGGCCAAGGGTTAATGACGCAAGCATGGGGATGAAGCCTGCTCTCATTCACTTGGTGTAGAGTAATCAATTTAATGGCTTAGCCCATGAAAATCCATATGAACATCTGACATCTTTCAATGAAATATGCAATACAGTGAAGATTAATGGTATGCGAGATGTAGTTATCAAACTTAGCTTGTTTCCTTTCTCTTTGGGAGGCAATGCTAAGATGTGGCTAAATTCATTCCTAGAGAATAGTTTCATTGAATGGGAAGATGTGGTGGCTAAGTTTCTGAACAAGTACTTCCCTTAGTCCAAGATAAACAAACGGAAGTAGGAAATCTCTTCTTTCTAGCAGGGCATGGACGAAACCCTAGGTCAAGCATGGGATAAATTCAAAGGCTTATGGCCAAAAACTCCTACTCATGGATTTGATGAACCTACAGTAGTCATTCATTTTCATGGAGGATTAAAATAAAAAACTAAATTGATGTTGGATGCCTAAATTGGAGGTAACATCAAGTGCAAAAATCCAGATGAAGCTTATGAGTTGATAGAGAATATGACTGCTAATGATAATGAGATGCATAATGAAAGAGGTCAATTCCAACAAAAAGGAGTTCTTTAGTTGCAATCTCAAAATGCTCTATTGGCTCAAAATAAGATAATGACTCAGCAACTTGAGGCCTTGATGAAGAAGCTCTCTCAACTTCCTAAAGAGCTTCAAAATTTTTCTTAAGCTCAACATGAACCTTATGAGCTATGTGGTGGAGATCATATCAATGGACAATGTTCTATGCAAGCCAATACCCAAGAAGAAGTCAATTTTATGGGTAATCAGGACCGCCAAGGTAACTACAACCAAGGGTGGAAACCTCACCCAAGCGTGGGTGAAGGGCAAGCTGGAAAATTCAATAGACCACCACAACAACAATGGCAATGATAACGGTTGAAATACCGTTATTTTTATACTTAATTTTGATATTAAAAACACCCTTTATGACTTAGAAACTAGCTTGAAATCATGCTTTTGCTTAAGTTGTGAGAATAAGAGAGTTGAAGGTGGTATTATTGGTTTTATGCTTGGTTTTCCTTGTTTTGACAAGAATTAAGATGAATTGGATGAAGAAGTTGAAGTAGCAAGGAGTTGGAGTCAGGAAAGGTGGGAAAAGTAGCACATAGAAGAATCGTAGATAGCGTTGAGCGTCATTTTGGGGCGCTAACCGCCAATTTAGAGGTGTAATCACTGTTTCACGCTTGGGCGCCACTGATGAGTCACAGTTCTTCATTATACACTTAGCTTTTCACACCATATTTTGTTAGTGAATTGTGTTTAATTCTCCATTTTTATCTCCTTTTCACTGTTTGGGCTTAAATTCAAGACTAATTCTTATTTTAATTAATTTGAATTATTTGGGCTTAATTATTTCAATTATAAATTGCAGGACAATCACTTTTGAAAGTCGAGAAAAGGTTTGAACGTAATGCACATAGTCATACGGTCTGACACTGCCAGAACTGAACGGTTAGGGTCTCAGCAGCAGTGTTGGATGCACATTCTGGGACTTCAAGAGGATGGGAACGTCAATAGTGTAGCATTTTGGAAGGTCATTGGTCAACCTTTAGGACTTTGGGCCCAATTTTTAAGACAAGCCCATTAGGAGGGCATTTTTGGTCTTTTGGTTATATAAAAAGCCTAAAAGCATAATTCTCTAGGGGCTAGCAGCCACCACTACGCACCTGTTCTTGGGGAGTTTGAGGCTGCATCCATGGGTTAGGAGGAGAGCTCCAAGAGGTTCCTTTTCGTTGTTTTCTTACTTGAACCGATAAAACGTTTATATTTTCTTCATATTGGGATGCACACAGTTACTCATTAATTTATTTTCACCGTTCATCGCTCGTTCATCTTGTTCACTGTTCATCGTCACCTTCCTACATTTCTGGTTTGCGATTCTATTGTTCACATTGCATTTCCAATGCTGTTTGATTCTCAGTTTGCGTTGGATGGTGCGTTTACTGTTGCGAATTATTTTAATCCCATTCGGTGTATTTTCATTAATGTTTAGAATAGTTTTCGGCTTATCTGTGCATTTCGAAGTTAAAGTTTTGTTTCTGTCGCACCGCGTTCAAAGTTGAATTTTGCTGCATTTGATACCGATCGGTTACATCTTTAGACCGTTTGGTTATGTAAGTGTTTGTCTATTTACTATCGTTCGGTTGATTCTTTATTTTCTGGTTTAGTTTTGGTCTTGGTTCCTTTAGCTTGATGACTGAATGCTCTTGTACCGTTCGGTCGAAGTTCTTACTGTAGACCATTCGGTTTGTTCTGGTCATTGTTGATGCATACGTTCGGCTGCCTTCTTTGTTGCTCAGTTTCAATTGGTTGCTTATTTCCCGTTCGGTTATTCTTGAAGTTTTAACTTGTTTCCATTTTACTGCTTAATTACCATTTAGTTGTTTTCTGTATGCGTTCGTTTCTTTTGTTAATAGTACTGTTCGACTTATGCGTGTTGGTTTTCCCACTTCATTTTATTAGCTTGCTTTGAACCATTCGGTGCTCACACTTTATTCTTATTACCGCTTGGTCAAGAACTTTCGGTTTACACTTTTCCTATGCTTTTCCGCTCTTGCACTGTTAAGCTTTAATTACTGCATGCCGCTCGGTTTTACCTTTACACTGTTCGGTCTCTAACATGCTTCATTGTTAGAGACCGTTTGACTTTTTCTAGTTTAGTTTTCAATCTCATTTTCCATTGCCTGTTGTCTTCATACTGTTCGGTCACCTAATACCGTTCGTCCTTTTCCTTAGCTGTTTAAGTTGCTTTTACCATTCGGTTTCCAAATTTCATGCATTTCCATTTCCTTTCTTTAGGGACCGTTCAGTCTCAACTTTACAACCGTTCGGTCTCACTTTAAGACCGTTCGGTCTTCATGCTTTTCACTTATCTTTCAGCGTTTTTAATTAAGTCTCTTGTGTTTAATTTCATGTTTTAGTTTAGTTCATTTCTAGTCACTAAAACACTTTCACCAAAACCCCCCCACTACGTGTTTGTCTTGATTCTCGAACCACATTTGGTCCTTGAGAGACGACCTAGGAGTCACTTCCTAGCACTGTACTGCATTTTTAATGCACAAAAAATTTGATGGGCTGCGACAGTCACATCAGCCACTGCTGAGTCTGGTGCTGCAACCATTGTTTCATGCCTGAGCACCATCGCTGAGCGTCACTTGAGTGCTGCAACCATTGTTTCACGCCTGAGCGCCACCGCTGAGCGTTAGTTGAGTGCCGCAGCTACCGCTGAGCACCATAAGTAGGGCGTTAAGTGCCAATCTCGTGGGCTTCGACTTTTTCTGCCCTCTATTTAAGGTTTTGAACGACTTAGAGTTCATATCTTTGGACAGAAGGAGGTGCAAAAACACTCTTTTCACCTCTTGGAGGCGGATTTTGGATGCAGAAGGTTTGATCTTCTACTTTTAGGGTTTTATCTTTCATTCTTTTCCATATTTTCATCTAGTTTCACCATGCCTATGGTGAACTAAACCTTCATTGTTGTTGGGGAAACGATGTACTCCTTTGAAACTCTCATGTACTCTAGTTGCAAATGCTTTACTTCATTAATTGTTAAGGTTTTTCCTCTACACTTTATGCATGCTTTGTTTAACTCATTCAATTGCATGATTATTGATTTTGTCAATATGGACACATATGGGAAAATCTAGAACTGTGGAAATTATCCCAAAAGCAATATTACCTAGATATAAGGATAGGAGGGTTGGTTGCCTTTAAGCTTCTGTGCGAATGTAATGCATAACTAATTGCTAGGGATACAAGACATTGTGAACTAGTAATTAAGAGTAGGCTTTCTTCACCGAGACATCGAGTTTAAGGTAAATTAGAAAGTGACTTTAACATTAATGAAGAAGATGAATTCATAATTACATGAGAGTGGATAGGATAAGTCGGAAACCCCAACAACATAATCATTTCGTATTTTATACATTAATCACCTGTGCATTCTTCAAGTCAATTGATCAACACTTGCATTCATATTTATTTTCTGCATTATAAACACTATGATTTTGTTTACAAGTCTTAATTAATCAAGAAACCACATGAATGTATAGGCTGTGAGTCTCTTGGGAAACGATACTTGGTCTTACCATTTATTATTACTTGATACGGTTCGGTACACTTGCTAGAGTGTTAACAAGTTTTTGGCGCTGTTGCCGGGGACTCGTGGTTTAACTATTCTATTTGTGTGATTATTGATTAGCTTCGACTTGATTTTTTTATTATTATAAAAGTGCTTTCTAGGGTTTTATTTTGTTGTGTATGCAAGGTATAATTTGGACTAGAAGCAGGAAAACATTGGAACCTCTTCTTGAAGGATTGGACGAGAGTAAACGGAGAAGGAGAATCCGAACATCTAGAGAATTATTTCCGTCTTCGGAGACACTTTTACAACCCTCACCACAAAGATCTGACCATAGTACTGAAGAGATGGCTGGAGAAAATAATGGAAGACGCACTCTGGCGGATTACACCATTGTTGTTGGCCCTCATCACTTTAACAACATTGTTAGGCCAATGGTCAATGCTACAAATATGGAGATGAAACCGACGTTGATACAATTGGTGAAGAGCAACCAATTTAATGGACTGTCTCATGAAAGTCCATATGAACATCTGACAACATTCAACGAGATTTGCAACACTATAAAGATCAATGGTGTGCCGGATGACGCTATAAAGCTTAGTTTGTTTCCTTTCTCATTGGGAGGCAATGCTAAGCTATGGTTGAATTCTTTCCTGCAGGAGAGCTTTACTGAATGGGCAGCTCTGGTTTCAAAGTTTCTGAACAAGTACTTCCCACAATAAAAAATCAACAAGGGTAAGGAAGAACTTTCTTCTTTCAGGCAAGGTATGGAGGAGACGTTAGGTCAAGCATGGGATAGATACAAAAATTTACTGAGGAAGACACCCACGCATGGCTTTGATGAAGCAACTTTGGTCATTCTTTTCCTTGGAGGTCTTGGTTCACACACCAAATTGATGCTAGATGCCTCAGCTAGAGGTAATATTAAGTGTAAGACTCTAGAGGAACCTTTTGAATTGATTGACAACATGCCTACTAATGATAACGAGATGCATAATGAAAGAGGAGCTCCACCTCAACAGAAGGGAGTTCTACAATTGCAATCTCAGGATGCCTGGCTTACACAAAATAAAATTATAACTCAACAGTTGGATAATTTGACAAAGACACCCGCTTAGTTGCCAAAGGAGCTGAAGAACGTTTCAAAGGTTCAACAACTCTATGAATTATGTGGTGGTGATCATATCAATGGTCAATGTGCTTTCCCAATAGAGACCCAAGAAGATGTCAATTATATGGGCAATCAATTCCAATACCGCCAAGGAAACTTCAACCAAGGGTGGAAACCTCACCCAAGCATGGGTCAAGGTCAAAATGGACAAGCTGGACAAGCAGCACAATTTAATAGACCACATAAGCAACCATCACTATGGCAACAAGTATCTACACTAAATGAGAGATCAACAAAGCTAGAAGACACTCTTCGATAATTTATGTAGGTGACTATCTCCAACCACAAGAGCACTGAAGCTGCTATAAGAAATTTGGATATGCAAGTTGGCCAATTGGCCAAAAAGATGGAAGACAAAGCGGAAAAGAAATTTGGGGCTAACACTGAGGTTAACCCTAAGGAAGAGTGTAAAGCTATTGTGAGCATAGATGATGAGAGGGTGGAAGAGAAAAAAGAAAGATTTGAGTTAGAAAAGAGAGAAGAAAGAGAAGAGAGAATTTGTGAGGTTGAGACGAAAGAGAAAGAAAAGAAGAGGGGAGAGAAAAATTGTGAAAAAATTGAAAAAGTTCTTCCTTATCCTAAGGGGCGTGAAAAGATAGAAAGAAACACAATATGAGCATTTTAAGGAGATCTTCAGGCAATTGGAGATCACTATACCTTTGACCAAAGCACTGCAACAAATTTCTGCTTATGCAAAGCAGATGAAGCAATTCCTCACAAAAAAGAGATATATAGATGATGAGGTTATGGATGAACAGGGAGATTGTAGTGTTATTTTGGAGAAACCACTTTCTCCAAAAGTGAGAGATCCAGGAAGTTTTACTATTCCTTGCATTATAGGGAAGGTGAATATAAGGAAAACCTTAATTGATTTAGGGTCAAGCATTAATTTGATGCCCTTATCTATGCTTGAAAGGATTGGTGATCTCGAAGTCAAGCCAACAAAGATGACTTTGCTTATGGCGGATGGATCTTCCAAGAAACCCTATGGTGTAGCAGAAGATGTTGTGGTTTGTATAGAGAAGCTTAAATTCCTTGTGGATTTTGTGGTGATGGAGATGGAGGAAGATGAGAAGATCCCAATTATTCTTGGAAGACTGTTTATGAAAACGACAAAAGTAATCATCAATGTGGATGATGGGATGATAATGCTTCAAGACCGTGAGGAAAAGGTGATCTTTAGTGTCTTCAAAGCTGAGCAGCAGATTCAAGAGAAGAAGACTAATCATAAAGCTGCATGTAAGGATGCACCAGTGATTAGCTCTAAAGCTGTCAAGCCGGTCATTGATAACAGTTGAAAAACTGTTATTTTCATGCTTAAAATTGACACAAAAAGCAACCTTTACACTTAGAAACTAGCTTGAAATCATGCTTTTATCCATATTTTGAGAAATAAGAGAGCTGGACAGGTTTATGCTTGATTTCAGTGTTTTTGTGCAGGTTTTAAGGTGAATTTAGTGAAAGAAGTGAAGAAGGAGAGAGATGGAATCAGAAAAGTCAACCAGAAACCAGAAAAGTCAACCAGTCAACCAGAAAAGTCAACCAGTCAACCAAAAAGTCAATCAGTCAATCAGAATACGGAAAAAGTCAACCATACGAGTTTTGGGCCAGTTTTCTGCGATTTTATGATCTGTTTGGGCTTGGACCCGTTTTCTATTATTTTTATGTCCTATTTAAAGACCTAGATGTCTTAGGGTTTGGTATCTTTGGCAGAAACAAAGCAAACACTCTCTCTTCCACCCGTTTGAAGGAGGATCTTGGATGCTCAGGCTACCTCTTCACCTTTCTAGGGTTTTATCTTTCATTCTTTCATTATTGTTCATCTAGGTTCACCATGAATATGGTGAACTAAACCTTGTATGTTTGTTGGGGAATCAATGTAATCTTTTGAAGCTCTCATATATGGAATTTGTGCTTGCATCTTAATCTAAGATTTATGCTTTCCTTCATCATTAGTTAGGGTTTTTCCTCTTTGCCTAATGCTTGCTTTGTTTAACTCATTCAATGCATGATTATTGATTTTGTCGATACGGGAACGTACGGGGAAGTCTAGATCCGAGGAATTACTCCCAATATTATATTGGTTGTCGTTAAGCTCCTGTGCTAAGAGAACTAATTATTAGGAATGCTAGGAATCGTATGAACTCGTAATTAGGGATAGGCCTTCTTGACAAGGTAATTTAGAGAGTGGTATTAACAATGATGATTTGAATGTTGAATTCCTAAAATATATGAGAGTGGATAAGATGAAATTGACCCCCAACAACATATTCATATATATATTTCATTGAAAGTGCTTGTCTTTTGCTTTTGCCATTGATCAAAATCTCATGCATACATGTTTATTTTCTGTTTTGCATATTAAACTTCAAATATTTCGTTCTTAAGTCTTAGCTAATCAACGAACCACACAACTAAACTAGGCCGTGAGTCCTTTGGGAGAACGATACTTGGTCTTACCGAGTTTATTACTTGAAACGATTCGGTCATACTTGCCGATTGTTCAACAAGTTTGTGACATCATATTTTGGTGATCATAAATTTGTCCATCAGTCATCAAAAGTAAAAACATTTTCTTGTCACAGGTTAGGGAAGAAGAAAAAGATGATAAAGGAAGGGTGGTTCATGATGACTTATTGGATGCACAATTCAAACTTGGCACAAGTATAAGATTCAAGAACAAGTTGTAGGTTGTGGAAGATTGTAAAGAGAATGTGATAACAGTTGAAAAACTGTTATTTTCATGCTTAAAGTTGATACTAAAAGCAACCTTTAGACTTAGAAACTAGCTTGAAATCATGCCTTTTGTTTATATTTTCAGAAATAAGAGAGCTGGACAGGTTTATGCTTGATTTAAGTGTTTTTGTGCAGGTTTTGAGGTGAATTTGGTGAAAGAAGTGAAGAATAAGAGAGAGGACATTAGAAAAGACAAGAAAGAGTGCAAAAAGGAGAAGTCGAAGGCACCGCTCAGCGGCAAACTACCGCTGAGCGGCACTCAAGAGGTGGCGTTGGAACCGCTGAGGGGCAAATGGCCGCTGAGGGGAAGAAAGAAGACGCGTAACCACCGCTGAGCGGTAAATGGCGCTGAGCGGCACTTTTTGGGCTTGGGCTTTTGTAATCTTTTGTAACTCTAGATTAGTATATAAGGGCTTGCACGTCCTTTAGTTAGGGATCTTTGGCAGAAACGAGGCAAACACTCTCTCTTTCACCCCTTTGAAGGAGGATCTTGGATGCTCAGGCTACCTCTTCACCTTTATTGGGTTTATTCTTTCATACTTTCATTGTAATTCATCTAGGTTCACCATGAATATGGTGAACTAAACTTTGTATGTTTGTTGGGGAATAAAAGTAATCTCTTGAAGCTCTCATATATGGATTTGTTGAGTACATC
Organism: Vigna umbellata; assembly: GCF_029865625.1. NCBI lineage: Eukaryota > Viridiplantae > Streptophyta > Magnoliopsida > Fabales > Fabaceae > Vigna > Vigna umbellata. The sequence continues at coordinate 46,062,503 of NC_142171.1, read as the reverse complement.
TTTGAATTAAGACATATGCTTTCTTTCATCATTAGTTAGGGTTTTTCCTCTTTGCTCAATGCTTGCATTGTTTAACTCATTCTAATGCATGATTATTGGTTTTGTTGATACGGACACGTACGGGGAAATCTAGATCCGGGGAATTTCTCCCAATATTATACTGACAATATTATATTGGTTGCCTTTAAGCTCCTGCACTCATGAACTAATCATTAGGAATGCTAGGAATTGTATGAACTATTTGATTAGGGAGAAGCCATCTAGAATGGTACATTAGAGAGTGGCATTAACAATGATGATTTGAATGTTGAATTCCTAAAATATATGAGAGTGGATGAGATGAAATTGACCCCCAACAACATATTCATTCATATATTTCCTTGAAAGTGTTTATCTTTTGTCTTTGTCATTGATCAATTCATGCATACATATTTAATTTTCATCTTTGCATATTAAACTTCAATTATTGTGTTCTTAAGTCTTAGCTAATCAACAAATCACATAACTAAACTAGGCCGTGAGTCCTTTGGGAGAACGATACTTGGTCTTACCAAGTTTATTACTTGAAACGATTCGGTCATACTTGCCGATTGTGAAACAAGTTTGTGACATCATATTTTGGTGCTTACAAATTTGTCCATCAAGTTTTTGGCGCCGTTGCCGGGGATTCGTGGTTTAACTGGTTAATTTGTGTGATTATTGATTATCTTTGACTTATTTTTTTATTTTATTTTAAATTTCGAATTTTTATTTTATTTTTCTGTTTATATTTTTCAGTTTGTATTTTATTTGATTTTATTTTATTTTTTTTTCTGTTTTCTGTTTTTCTGTTTTCTGTTTTTATTTTCTGTTTTTTTATTTTTCGGTTTTTTATTTGATTTTATTTTTATCTTTTTAGATTAGATTTTATTTTATTTTATTAGATTTTATCTTTTTATTTTTTTAGGTTAGATTTTATTTTATTCTTATTCTATCTTTTAGGTTAGGTTAGATTTTATTTTATTTTATCTTTTAGATTAGATTTTATTTTTTAGATTAGGTTTTATTTTATTTTATTTGATTCTATCTTCTAAATCTCTTATCTTCTTATATCTTTTCAATCTTTATTTTCTTCTATATCTTTTTGTGCTAACAAATCTGTTCTAGGGTTTTGTTTTCTTGTGCATGCAGAAGGCAATTCGAACTGGAAGTAAGAAAACAACAGAACCACTACTTGAAGGGCTAGACGAGAGTAGAAGGAGGAGAAGAATCAGAACGTCCAGAGAACTTTTCCCTTCTCCTGAAACTCTCCTACAATCATCACCACAAGGTTCTGTTCATAGCACAGGGAGTATGGAGAACAATAATAATGCTAGAAGAACTCTTGCAGATTACACTAATCTTGTTGGACCTCAGCACTTCAATAGCATAGCTCGGCCTAGAGTCAATGCAGCCAACATGGAGGTCAAACCAGCATTAATTCAACTGGTAAAGAGTAATCAATTTAATGGGTTATCACATGAAAGCCCATATGAGCACCTTACAACATTTAATGAGATCTGTAACACGGTCAAGATTAATGGGGTGCCAGACGAAGCTATCAAACTTAGCTTGTTTCCTTTCTCATTGGGAGGCAATGCTAAGCTTTGGTTGAACTCTTTTCCAGAAGAAAGTTTCACGGAATGGGAAGCAGTGGTTGCAAAGTTTTTGAATAAATACTTCCCACAATCTAAAGTGACTAAGGGAAAGCAAGAGATATCTTCATTCAAGCAGGGCATGGAAGAATCACTTGGACATGCATGGGATAGGTATAAAAGCTTGTTACGTAAAACTCCCACGCATGGCTTTGAAGATCAAGAAGTAGTCCTAACTTTCCTTGGAGGGCTTGGTTCACAAACCAAGATGATGCTGGATGCCTCAGCTGGAGGCAATATCAAATGGAAGACTCCAGAGGAAGCAACTGAGATTATTGAAAATATGGCTACAAGTGATAATGAGCTGCACAATGAAAGAGGAGCTCCTATGCAACAGAAAGGGGTTCTACAATTACAAACACATGATGCTCTGCTAGCACAAAATAAAATTCTAACTCAACAACTAGAGACTCTGACGAAAACTTTGGCTCAATTACCTAAAGAGTTGAAGTCTGCTGCCTAGATACAAACCCAGTTGTGCGAACTATGTGGAGGTGATCACATCAATGGCCAGTGTGCTTTTCCAGTGGAGGCCGTGGAGGATGTTAACTTCATGGCTAATCAGTTTCCATACCGTCAAGGGAATTATAATCAGGGTTGGAAACCACATCCAAGCATTGGCCAAGGACAAACTGGGCAGGCTAATCAGTATAATAAGCAGCAGCAGCAACCAACCTTGTGGCAACAATTATCTATGCTTAATGAAAGATCAACAAGGTTGGAAGAAACTCTTCAGCAATTCATTCAGAAAACTGAATCTTCTCAAAAGAGCACTGAAGCTGCTATAAAGAATTTGGAGATTCAGATGGGTCAGATCACCAAGCAATTGGAAGAAAGACCACACAGAAACTTTGGGGCTAATACTGAGGTTAACCCCAGAGAAGAGTGCAAAGTGGTCAAGAGTGTGAATGAAGAGATCATTGAGTTAGAAGGAAGATGAAGCAGAAGAGAGAAGAGAAGAAGAAAGAAAGGACACTTTTCCTTTTCCAACAAATCAGGAGAAACCAATGGATTTCACAGATTTATTCAGAATGGTTGATAATGAAGCTCCTTGGGAACAAATTCTACAGAAAATAGCAGTTTACACAAAATCAGATGAAGGAACCTCTACAAAAAGAAGACGTAGAGAGGATGAGGAAGAAAAATGTGTAACTGTTAAGAAAGAATCATTCCCACCAAAAGCAGCAGATCCAGGCAGTTTTTCTATCCCTTGCACTATAGGGAAGAAAAAGATAAAGAAAGCTCTCCTTGATTTAGGCTCAAGTGTCAACTTGATGCCTTATTCTCTATTGGAGCAAATTGGCCATGTTAAAATAAAACCTGTAAAGGTTAATCTTGTAATGGCTGATGGATCTTCAAAGGAGCCATGTGGGATTGCAGAAGACATTGTAGTTTGTGTTGGCAAACTTCAGTTCTTGGCAGACTTTGTGGTGATGAAGATGGAAACCGAGAAGATACCTTTTATACTTGGAAGACCGTTTATGAAAACGGCCAGGGCTATCATAGATGTGAATGAAGGTATAGTGGTTCTCCAAGACAGAGAGGAGAGAGTGGTGGTGGATGTCTTCAAAGATGAAACACAAGCAAAGGAGGAAGAAGCCAGTTATAAAGCTGCATTTCGAGATGCACCCATAACTAGAGGTAAAAATAAAAATCTTAAGGTTTCTGATAACCATTGTTTGTATTTTCAGGCACCCAAGGTAGAAGAGATTGGAAAAGGAGAAGAAGTTCCTAGAGACTGGAAAAAATTAAGACTCCAACTTGGCACACCTGTAAGACTCAAGAACAAGTTGTGGGTTATTAAAGGCTTTAAAGAGAAGGAGATGATAGAGATAGAGTCTCCATATTCTAGAGAATCTAAGACAGTCCAAAGGAAGCAGTTGAAAGGTTGGTGGAAGGACTACGTCAACTATAAAGAAGATGGAACGTGAGCTTTAACAGGGTCAAGCTAGTGACGTTAAAGAAGCGCTTGCTGGGAGGCAACCCAGTGGATTTACAAACTTTTGATTTGGTTTTGTAATTTATAATTTGTGAACATTATTCTGGACATTATTTTGTTGGATCTAGCATCTACTGAAGGATGCTAGGTGATTAAGTATCTACTGAAGGATACTAAGTTTGTAACACCTACTGATGGGTGTTGGTGAGAAGATTTTGCACCTACTGATGGGTGCTGGTAAGTTTGAAACACCTACTGATGGGTGTTGGTGGATTTTGGGTCAGGCTCGTGACGTTAAACAAGCGCTACCTGGGAGGCAACCCAGTTGATTGATTGTTTTCTGTTTGTCTATTTTAGTTAGGGTTTGCATAAGCATTTTTAACATTGAATTGCAGGGAACCTATGAGGGGTATGCTAGGAAGGCACGTAGGTCAAGAAAAGAAGGAGAAGGGCACATCACGAAAGTGCCGCTGAGCGGCATTCACCGCTGAGCGGTACTAACGCAGATGGGCTTAAGTTCCCCTTAGCGGAACCCGAGCCCATTGGGGTATTTTTAAACCCTAAGCTGCGCGTTTTTACACTCTTTCAAGTTCTTCTCTGCATAAACACTTCCACACCTCTTCTCCTAGGTTTTCCACATCTTTCTACTCTTCCCTCTTTAGAAGATTTCTCTTCCACTCACTTTTATACTAGTGTGCCATCAAAGTTTGGGGTTGGAAGAGAGCATTCTAGTTTGGAAGCATTCTCATATCATCTAGCATCTCCACCCAAGTAAGTAAAATGCATTTTGTTCATTCTAGGGTTCTTGAATTTGAATGTGATTGTCAAAGCATGAATACTTAGGGGTTTTAGTTTCTATGCATGATTTGATGATATATTTGATGTTTGAACCGATTAAACTGCTTGATTATGAACTGGAAAACTGAAAATTGCATTTGGGTGGAGTTAGGACTGTTTTAAAAAGAGATTTGCAAAAATCTGCAGATCACCGCTGAGCGGCATTTACCGCTGAGCGGCACTCTGCCAGATTTGCTTTTTCTGGTTTGTTGCGTGTTTGAATGTGGCACTGGTGGCGCTGAGGGGAAATTCTGGCCCTCAGCGGTGGTTTAGCTTCAAAAGGAGTTTTGTTTTGTGTTTACTAATGATTAACATCGTGTTCTGTGGTTCTGGATTTATGTTTGAATGCAGGAATGACATCCTCTTCAGGAAAGAGATTGAAAACCATGGCAACCAAGAGAAAGGAAAAGGAACCAGAGCAGCCCCATAATGGCAGGTTCCTCTCTAGGAAACATGAGAAGCACTTTAGGGTGGTTCAGGACAGGAGACTTCTAATGGAGAGAAAGGTTGGAATGATACCTAACTTTGCTCCTCAATTTGGAGAGCAAGTGTTAGGGAATGATTGGGGAAAGCTAGCCACCTATCCAGCACCTGCCAACATAGCTGTGGTCAAGGAATTCTACACCAATGCAAAGAAGATTGGTGATCATCCAGCTGAGAATTATTTGGGCTATGTTAGAGGCCATGCTATCAGGTATGATCCTGACTCCATCAATAACTTCCTGGATACTGTGTGGGCTGGTGAGCAATGCCAGTTTGCTCTTAGCATGGAGGAAGGTGCTGACTTTGAGGATGTTGAGAGAGTATTGTGCATACCTGGAGGACACTTTCAAAGGAATAGATCTGGAGCAGTGGTTAACATTAGGAGGACAGACTTGACTCCTCTTGCAAAGTATTGGATGGCATTTTCTCATGCCAACATTCAGCCATGCTCACATGTGTCAGATATCACTCTCAGCAGGGCACTATTCATCTATTGTGCTATCAGAAACTTGAATGTTAATATTGGGCAGGTGATAGCTGATGAGATTAGTGTGTGTGCTAACACCTCAAACAACAAAGCACCACTGGGACATCCTTCTTTGATCATTCACCTTTGCAAGCTAGCTGGGGTGGATACTTCTGTTCCACCATTTGAGAGGCCAAGAAAAGCTATAGATGAGGCCTATTACAGACAGTACTGTGGAGGTGAGGAGGCAGCCCAGCCAGTTCCACCACGCCAGGCTCGTAGAGAGAGAAGGCCAGCACAGGGCAGGACTTCTGCTGATACTCATGAGGCAGAACCATTCCAGATGAGGGACATGTATATGTCTCTTATAGGTGCTCAGTTGCAATCCATCCACAGAGGGCAGGTGGCCACGGCTGAGATGATAGTGGGGATGTATGATACCCCTCCAGCACACAGGTGGACTATGGATGAATTCCATAATGTGGTAGCTTGGCCAGAAGAACCATGTATATGGAGGAGCTGAAGCAGCTGAAGCTTCAGCCAGAGATATGGAGGAAGATGAAGCAGAGGAGGAGGATGCATTTGATGAAGATGATGATGAAGAGGAAGAGGAAGATACAGAGAGCTCGGACTGATGAGGAGCTGAGATAGCATTTACTGATGAATGCTATCATATGATTATGCTTTTGTGGTTTAAGTTTTCTGAACTTATTTGTTTTTGTTTTTAGATTAGGGTTTGATGTACTCTATTGAACACCTGGTTCCTTATGATGGTTTGCTATTAACTGTGATTGTGTGATAAGTAATGATTGAATGATGCTTATTGATTGATTAATGTTGAGATGATGTGCACATTAAAATGCTTATACAGGTGATTCACAAGCTTTGTGAACAAATGCATAATATCATGATTGTGATTGTGAAATTAAGCAGGATGTGCATGTCAAATGTGAATGAGCTTATATGTGAGGTTTTGAGCTCCAGAGTTGTTATTGTTGAATGTTATTACTTTGAAAGCATGAATGACTTTGCCCAGGTTTTCTATGATTGAATCAATTGCTTGTTTTGCATCATATGATCAAAGGCCGTGTTTTTGAAACCCTTTTTATTGGCCAAATTCATAAAGTTAGCCTTCTAAAAGAGAACACGTTGTGTTCTATCCTTTGAACCCTTAGCCTTAAATATACACTGAACACCCTTGATTGAAAATCTTTACCTTGAGTTAAGTAGAAGATCTTGTGTGGTATTGTTAAATGTTCAAGTTTGGGGTTATTGGGGAAACATGAAAAAGGAAAAAGCATTGAGCTAAGAGCTAAAAAGTAAGAATATGCAAAGAAAAGAAAAGAAAAAGAAGCAAAGCTCAATGCAAATGCAAAAGCAAAGGCAAAAGAAAGTTGGGAATGAATAAGAAGATTGTGTTGTTATGATTCTCTTAACTTAAGGATTTTGTGATCCAGAAAAACCAATTTTCTTGTTAGCCCAGCCACATTATAAGCCATTGAAAAGTCCTTGTGATGATGCATGCTTGTGAATGTATTTGATTGTGGTTAAATGAAAGGCAAAGTTGATTCATGTGACATTGTGATAGTGGAGTGAATGAGTGAAACACTTTACCTCTTATACACTTGTGTGTTGAGTGAAACACTTTACCTAGTGAGGAAATATTCCATAAGCACATGAACATCCATGCTTAATTGATTGATCATTCATGAAAAATAGCATTTGTTGGAATTTAAATGACTTTGTGAACACTAAAGCATGTGCACATCTTGATTGAACTCTTGGTCTTAAGTTTGAGTGAAGTTATTACTTATCTTGAAAAGAGGATTTTGAATGAGTGAACCATCATATGAATTGGTTGGAGATGGAGTTACATTTTATTTGCTTGAGGACAAGCAAAGTTCTAAGTTTGGGGTTGTGATAACAGTTGAAAAACTGTTATTTTCATGCTTAAAGTTGATACTAAAAGCAACCTTTAGACTTAGAAACTAGCTTGAAATCATGCCTTTTGTTTATATTTTCAGAAATAAGAGAGCTGGACAGGTTTATGCTTGATTTAAGTGTTTTTGTGCAGGTTTTGAGGTGAATTTGGTGAAAGAAGTGAAGAATAAGAGAGAGGACATTAGAAAAGACAAGAAAGAGTGCAAAAAGGAGAAGTCGAAGGCACCGCTCAGCGGCAAACTACCGCTGAGCGGCACTCAAGAGGTGGCGTTGGAACCGCTGAGGGGCAAATGGCCGCTGAGGGGAAGAAAGAAGACGCGTAACCACCGCTGAGCGGTAAATGGCGCTGAGCGGCACTTTTTGGGCTTGGGCTTTTGTAATCTTTTGTAACTCTAGATTAGTATATAAGGGCTTGCACGTCCTTTAGTTAGGGATCTTTGGCAGAAACGAGGCAAACACTCTCTCTTTCACCCCTTTGAAGGAGGATCTTGGATGCTCAGGCTACCTCTTCACCTTTATTGGGTTTATTCTTTCATACTTTCATTGTAATTCATCTAGGTTCACCATGAATATGGTGAACTAAACTTTGTATGTTTGTTGGGGAATAAAAGTAATCTCTTGAAGCTCTCATATATGGATTTGTTGAGTACATCTTTGAATTAAGACATATGCTTTCTTTCATCATTAGTTAGGGTTTTTCCTCTTTGCTCAATGCTTGCATTGTTTAACTCATTCTAATGCATGATTATTGGTTTTGTTGATACGGACACGTACGGGGAAATCTAGATCCGGGGAATTTCTCCCAATATTATACTGACAATATTATATTGGTTGCCTTTAAGCTCCTGCACTCATGAACTAATCATTAGGAATGCTAGGAATTGTATGAACTATTTGATTAGGGAGAAGCCATCTAGAATGGTACATTAGAGAGTGGCATTAACAATGATGATTTGAATGTTGAATTCCTAAAATATATGAGAGTGGATGAGATGAAATTGACCCCCAACAACATATTCATTCATATATTTCCTTGAAAGTGTTTATCTTTTGTCTTTGTCATTGATCAATTCATGCATACATATTTAATTTTCATCTTTGCATATTAAACTTCAATTATTGTGTTCTTAAGTCTTAGCTAATCAACAAATCACATAACTAAACTAGGCCGTGAGTCCTTTGGGAGAACGATACTTGGTCTTACCAAGTTTATTACTTGAAACGATTCGGTCATACTTGCCGATTGTGAAACAAGTTTGTGACATCATATTTTGGTGCTTACAAATTTGTCCATCAGAATGGAGTGATAGAGATTGAAGCTCCATATTCAAGACGAGTTAAGAAGGTGGACCGAAAACAATTGATGTGTTGGTGTGATGAATGCACGAAGAACACCAACATTAAAGATGGAACTTGAGCTTTATTGGGTCAAGCTAATGACGTTAATAGAGCGCTTCTTGGGAGACACCCCAGTGATTTGAAAACATTAATTTCTTTGAGTTATTGGTTATTTTGGTGATGTAATTTAAAAACTTTGGAACATTGTTTTATTTTGTTATTAGACTGTTATGGTTTAGCATCTACTGATGGATGCTAGGTGATAGAGTATCTACTGAAGGATACTATGCTTATACACACCTACTGATGGGTGTTGGTGAGAAAGATATGCATCTACTGAAGGATGCTAGAGGATTCATGGGTCAGGCTCGTGACGTTAAACAAGCGCTACCTGGGAGGCAACCCAGTTGTTTGAATTTATCTTTGTTTGTTTTGATTTATTTTTGTTCTAGTTGCATTATAGGTTCTTAAGTGATGAATGATTGAGTGGTGTGAGAGATTAAATGCATTGATTGAGCGAGAGTATGTGAAGTAAGTGAAAGATGAATGAAATTCGAAAAAATTCAGAGTTGAAGTTGAGTGAATATTGGTTAAAGCACGCTTAGGGCAAGCAAGAAAAGAGGAGAGAATGTGTCTCGCTTACCACTAGTTTGGGGCGCTGAGCGCGATTTTGTAGATTTAGGTTTGAAGTTAAAATTTGGGCTCAGCGTAAGTTGGCCCATTAAATGCTTTCTCTACCCTAGGCCTCGCCCTAGCCGCCCCATTCACTCTTTACTCTTTCAAGCCACTTCAAAGCACTCTCAAAGGTTTTCTCTCCACTTTCTGCTTCATCCTTCTCTCCAAAACCCTTTCTCCACTCATTTTGAATAATTTTTCCATCCAAGTTTTGGGTTTGTTTATAGCACTGTTGTTAGGGTTTTGGTTTCTCCAATTTCATTTAGCATTTTTCACACATTGAGCATCTCCAACCAAGTAAGTACATGCATTTTACATTCTAGGGCATTTGCAAATATGATTTTGAATGAATGTTGCGGTCCAAGCATGATTCTTGACGAATTTTGATATCTATGCATGATTTGTTGAAATAATCACTGTTTGGATCGATTAAAATGTTTGATTGATGGTTTGAACTGTGAAAAATGCATGTGAATAGCGTTTAAGGCTAGCTAGGGCTGATTTTTGAAAACTGAACTGATTGGTTTCTGCAGAAGTGGTTTTTCTGGCTGCTGCCCATTTGTGCTGTCTGGTTGGATGTTGTTTGTTGCAGGTGACGCTGAGGGCCCCTATTTTGCCCTCAGCGGTGATAAGAAGAGTGAGTTTGGATTGTTTTTTATGCTAATGCTTGATGATGTTCTTGTGGTTTTGTGAATTGTTTGTGATGCAGGAATGACTTCATCATCAGGGAAGAAAGTTAAAACTTTGGGGAACAAGAGAAAGGATCCCGAACGTTTCTATTCAAACAAGTTCCTTTTTCATAAGCATGAGTGACACTTCCTAACAGTCCAAGATCGAAGGCTTTTGATGGAAAGAAAAGTGGGGTGGATACTATCTTTGGCCCCACAATTTGGAGAGGAAATAGAAAGAAGAGGATGGGAGAATGTAACTGCTTATCCTAAACCAGCAAACATAGCAGTGGTCAAGGAATTTTACCTCAATGCAAGGCCATTTGGCAACACTCATATCGAGAGGTACATGAGCTATGTGAAACACTTTGTCTGGTGAGGAATGGTTCCATGAATACATGAGTACATCTATGCTTAGTTACATGATCATTCATGAGAATAACATCGGTTGGATATTATGTGATTATGTGAACACCATGATGAGTGATTTTAATAAAGGCATGTGTACATCTTGACTGAATTCTTTTTTATGAGCTGATTTGAGTAATTACTTGTCTTGGAAGAAAGAGTTTTTGGAATGTGTTGAACCATTGTATTTGTTAACCCTCGACAAGTGTAACCGAATCGTATCAAGTAATAATAAAATGGTAAGACCAAGTATCGTTTCCCAAAGGACACACACCCTAAACAGTTATGTGATTTGTTGATTAAATTAGACTTGTGAATGAATTCTTGTAGGTTTAAATGAAAATACTGAAAATTAAATATGAATGCATGTGTTGATCAATTGGATCAAAAGAAGAAAATGTGATTGATGTAAATTATGGAATGATGTTGTTGTTGCGGTTTCCAATTCATCCTATCCACTCTCATGTATTGAAGAATTCATCTTTCTTCATTAATGTTAATGCCACTTTCTAATTTACCTTAAACCCGATGTCTCGGTGAAGAAAGCCTACTCCTAATCACTACTTTACAATTATTTGTCTCCCTAACAATTATTCATGCATTACATTCGTAGAGAAGTTTAAAGACAACCAAGCCTCCTATCCCTATGTCTAGGCAATATTGCTCTTTGGGGAATTTCTTCAGTTCTAGATTTACTTATATGTGTCCATACAAATAAAATCAATGATCATGCAATTGAATGACTTAAACAAAGCATGCATAGAGTATAGAAGAAAAACCCTAACAATTAATGAAAGTAAGCATATAGAATATAGAACCAATTCAATACATGAGAGTTTCAAAGGATACATCGGTTCCCCAACAACAATGAAGGTTTAGTTCACCATAATCATGGTGAAACTAGATGAAAAATAATGAAAGAATGAAAGATAAAACCCTAGAAGGTGAAGAATAGAGCTTGAGCATCCAAAATCCTCCTCCAAGGGGTGAAGAAAGTGTGATTTTGCTTCGTTCTGGCCAAAGATATTAACCCTAATTCGGCCAAAACCTTATATAGCTTCCTAAAAATTACAGAAAATTGGCCCAAGGTCCAATAAAATGGCGCTCAACGGTAATTAGCGCTCAGCGATAAGTGCAGTACTTTACAATGACGCTCAACGGTAGTTTTGTCAAGCGTGAGACAACAACAAGATGCGCTCAACGCTAATTTTCGCTCAGCGCAAGTTTTTCTGCACTCTGGTTGACTTCAACTCTTCTTTCAAATCATTCCAATAGCCTACAAAATCAAGGGAATCTAGCACAAAATCATTAAATTCACCTTCAACTCTCTTATTCACAAAACTAAAACAAAAACATGAGTTAAAGCAAGTTTCTAAGTCAAAAAGGGTGTTTTTAATATCAAAATTAAGTATAAAAATAACGGTTTTTCAATCGTTATCACAACCCCAAACTTAGAACTTTGCTTGTCCTCAAGCAAATACGATATAACTCAATCTTCCCCCAATCAATGCAATGGTTTAACACATTCAAAAACTCTTTCTTCTAAGACAAATAATTACTCAATTCAACTCATCGAATAGAATTCAGTCAAGATGTGAACATGCTTTGATTACTAATCACTCATCATGATGTTGACATAATCACATAATATCCCACAGATGCTCTCTTCATGAATGATCAATTAACTAAGCATAGATGTAATCATGTATTCATTGAACCATTCCTCACTAGACAAAGTGTTTCACTCAATCACACAGGTGTATATAGAGGTCATTCTTTCACTCTACTATCCCAATGTCACATAGAACAAAATTGCCTTTCATTTACCACAATCAATCATACTCACAGATAAGTATCATCACAAGGACTTTCTATGGCTTGTAACGTGGTTGAGCTAAGAAGAAAAATTGGTTTTTCAAGATCACAAAATCCTTGAGTTAAGAGAGTAATTCATATTTTCATCATTCAAATTCAATCTCTCTTTGGATAACCAATCTCACTAATTCCCAACTTTCCCCTTTTTACATTGAGTTTTTCTTTCTTAACATATTATTTTCTTTTCTCTTTTTCATATTTGCTCAACACTTAGCTCAATGCTTTTCATTACTGTCCTTTTCAGTTCTCCCAATCAACCCCAAACTTAAACCTTTATCAATACCACACAATAATTCTGAACTTAACTCAAGGTAAAGATTTCCACAAAGGATCTATTTAAGGCTTGAGGTTCAGAAAGGGTAGAACACTTCATGCTTTTTTTCATTTAGGTAGAAATCATTCATTGGCTAACAAAAATGGTAAGAAAAAATGGCCTTGATCATGTAACACAAGTAATCAAGTAGTTCAATCATAAAAACCTGGACAAAATCATTCATGCTTTCAAAAGAATAACAATTATTCAAACAAATACTCCGGAGTTCAAAACCTCACACAAGTTAATTCATGTTCCACATACATCAAATACACATCCTGCTTAGCATCATAACCACAATCATAACATCATGCATCTGTTCACAAGTTTGTGAACAATCACCTATATATCAAGCATCCTATGCAACATCTCAACATCAATCAATCTCAAAGAATCATTAAACAATACTCATCACACATAAATAAATATCAAACCACCACATCAAATATAAATTTCAAATTGAGTACATCACAACCTATTCTTAAAACAGAAGCAAATGAATTCAGTAATATAAAACAAAAGATAAGAAAAATCCTACTCTAGTGCTGATAGCATCCGCTAGTAGATGCTATCTCAACTCCTCATCAGTTCATGCTATCATTAGAGTCTTCCTCCTCTCCTTCTTCAGCATCTTCAAAATCATCATCCTCATCATCTTCCTCCATAGCTGGAGCTTCAGTTGCTCCAGCTCTACTGGCCTGTGCCTGCTCCTCTTGCCATGCTATCTTGGACAATGAGGAAGTGTTGCTCATGCTTGCGGGAAAGGAACTTGTTGGAATAGGGTTGATCTGGTTCCTTTTCCTTCCTTTAGGACATTGTAGTCTTGAATCTCTTGCCCAATGAAGAGGCCATCACTACATCAAACACTATTAACAAAACCACAAGAGACATCATTAAGCATTAGTAAACAAGAAACAACACCCTAAAACCATTCCTATCATCACTGAGGGCAATTAAAACCCCTCAGCGCAACCTGTGCAGTAAAACCAACAAGGAAAATAAGCTCAAACACCATTCTGCCAGAATCGCGCTCAGGGGAAATTTCTGTTGAGCAGCGATTCTGCAAATTTTGCAAAATGCCCTAAAAATGTTCTAATCTTCACCCACATGCAATCTTCCTAGTTCCAGACCCAAATCAAGCAGTTTAATCAGTCCAAACAACAATTAATTCATCTAATCATGCATAAAAATAAAAATCCCTCAAGAATCATGCTTAGACAACCATGTTCATACCAATTCAAGCTATCAAAAACCCTAGAATGTAAAATGCTTATACTTACTTGGGTGGAGATGCTAGATGACTGAAGAATGCTCTAGGAATGTGAAGAAATCAGCCCCTAAAAGCAATGCTCTCACCAGACCCCAAACTTGGATTGAAACTTGATGCAAAAATCAGTCCACTTTGCAGCATTCGCGCTCAGCAGTAGTTACCGTTGAGCGGCACGTGCGGCATCGATTCTTCTTCTTACTAGCTTGCCCTAGGTTTCTTATACTAATGCCTCTCACTCACCCAATCCCTTTAAGTTCTCACAACATTCAATCCCTATAATGCATCTAAAGCAAAATCTAAACAAACAAACAAAGATAAATTCAATCAACTGGGTTGCCTCCCAGGTACCGCTTGTTTAACATCATGAGCCTGACCCAAAATCCTCCAGCACCCATCAGTAGGTCCAAATCTTTTCTTACCAACACCCATGAGTAGGTGTAAACGAACATAGTATCCTTCAGTAGATACTCTTCCACCTAACTACCTTCAGTAGATGTAAACCCTATAACAAGTTTATAACCAAAAAAAAAATACCAAAAGTTCCAAATTACATCACCAAACCAAAAATTAAAAGTTCTTAAATCATTGGGCTGCCTCCCAGCAAACACTCTTTTAACGTCACTAGCTTGACCCAATAAAGCTCAATTTCCATCTTATTTTTCTTCTTTTTGCTGAACTTCTTCAGGAATTTGATAAAACCAGGAACCTGTTTCAATGTCTCAATCATAGGAACTTTAATCTCTAATTTCTCTTTCCTTTTCTACATCTTTATCTTTCTCACTCAACTCTTATTTTTCTTTTCTCTCTATCTCTTTCTCATCTAAAGTCTTGTCACTTCCAGTGATAATGGCTCGACATTCCTCCCTAGGGTTAACTTCAGTTTCAACCCCAAAATCTTCCAATCTCTTAATTAAGTGACCAATATGCATCTTCATCCTTTTACATGATGCTTCAATGCTTTTCTGAGTGGAGATGGATTCTTGCATAAATTGTTGAAAGACGTCATCCATCTTTGATAGAGAGCTTTGTTGTTGCCATTGTTGTTGTGGTTGGTTCTCAAATTATCCGACAACTTGCCAAAATTGACTTTGATCCGTGCTTGAGTGAGGTTCCCACCAGTGGTTGAGATTACCTTGGTAGAATTAAGTGCCCATATAATTATATTCTTGTCTAAATTGCATCCTGCAATCATTAGGCACAAAACCCTAGAAAAGATTTGTTAGCACAATAAGATAAAAAGATAAAATGATGAAAATATGAAAAGATGAAAAAAAACAAAAAGATAAAAAGATAACATAAAAGATAAAAAGATAACAAAATAAAAATCAAGTCAAAGTTATTGAATAATCACACAAATAAAATAGCTAAACCACGAGTCCTCGGCAATGGTGCCAAAAACTTGTTAACTCTTAGCAAGTGTAACCGAATCGTATCAAGTAATAATAAAATGGTAAGACCAAGTATCATTTCCCAAAGGAATCACGACCTAAACAATTATGTGATTTGTTGATTAAATTAGACTTGTGAACGAATTCTTGTAGGTTTAAATGCAAATACTGAAAATTAAATATGAATGCATGTGTTGATCAATTGGATCAAAAGAACGAAAGGTGATTGATGTAAATTATTGAATGATGATGTTGTTGGGGTTTTCGATTCATCCTATCCACTCTCATGTATTCAAGAATTCATCTTTCTTCATTAATGTTAATGCCACTTTCTACTTTACCTTAAACCGGATGTCTCGGTGAAGAAAGCCTATTCCTAATCACTAGTTTACAATGTCTTGTCTCCCTAGGAATTATTCATGCATTACATTCGCACATAAGCTTAAAGGTAAGCAAGCCTCATATCCCTATGTCTAGGCAATATTTCTCTTGGGAGAATTTCTTCAGTTCTAGATTTCCTTATATGTGTCCATACAAATAAAATCAATGATCATGCAATCGAATGAGTTAAACAAAGCATGCATAGAGTATAGAAGAAAAACCCTAATAATTAATGAAAGAAAGCATATATAATATAGAACCTATTCAATACATGAGAGTTTCAAAGGATTACATCGGTTCCTCAAGAAAAATGAAGCTTTAGTTCATCACAATCATGGTGAAACTAGATGAAAAACAATGAAAGAATGAAAGATAGAACCCTAGAAGGTGAAGAATAGAGCTTGTTGATGAGTCGTTATTTCTTGAATTATATTTAGTTTATTGCACTTAAATAAACCAGGGAATTGTGTTTAATTGTTTGTTATTTTCCCGTTTTCCGAATTCTGCTTAATTTGGTCGGAA
The DNA here is from genome assembly GCF_029865625.1 of Vigna umbellata. Lineage (NCBI taxonomy): Eukaryota > Viridiplantae > Streptophyta > Magnoliopsida > Fabales > Fabaceae > Vigna > Vigna umbellata. Next base: position 46,046,326 of record NC_142171.1, on the reverse strand, counting down.
ATTTGTAATTGTGCTAATTTGGGTTTTCTGAGCTGATTAAGTGCATTTTTGAAGTGCAGGAAAATTTCGGAAATACATTTTGGGACATCAGGAAGAATGCCAAATAAATTCAAGACTCTCCACACAGACATTTTTGAATTAATTAAATTGTAATTCAGTAGTTTAGAATTTTTGAATCAACTCTTATATTTTGGGTTAATTTTTGGTAAATTAGATTAGACCCAAAATTAAAAGTTAATGACTTGGCACCCTAGGGTTTTATTGTGTGGACCCTATCCTAAAATAAGGGACACACGGCCTTAAAGAAATTGAGTGCAGCCGCCACACGGGCCAGCCCCACACACTCTCGGTCTCGGTTCTCTTTGGGGGCTCTCGGTTTTACATTTTTTTGAGTGTTGGTGTGTACACGTTTTTCAGCTACTGTTACTTGGAGTATGATTTTTCAATTGGAGAGGATGCTTCCATTTAGTTACAACACTTTTGATTGAATGTTATTTTCTTCTTTTGATTCCTACACGTTGATGGCTTGATGATGATATGATGGGAGAAGCACTTTAGTTTTCTGAGAAAAAGAGCAAGACAATTTTCTTTCTTTATACATAAGCGGTGATTACTTGAGAGGAGAACTGCAGTGCGGCTGGAACGTTTTTATTTGGGGAAGAAAAATCTGCACGGTGTCACGGCTGGAAGGTGCACACGGGAATCAACCTTTAAGATTTCCATTGTTTTAGAGATTAGGTTCATTTTTAATTGGAGAAAGTAGGAAGGCACACGGAAGCAGCTCACGGGTTGGTGATTCTTGGATGCAGAGGCAGAATGAAATGGAGATTGAGAGGTGAAGTGGTGTCCACGTGGACGTGTGAGGGGAACAGATGAAGAGAAGATTAGGTGGGAGTTTAGGTGATGGGACGGGCAGCAGCTGATCCAGCAAAGTGGTGACAAGGTGATTAGATGGGAGTAGTGTAATGTGCACGGTGATTGAGAAATGAAGAATAGATGGGGTGTTGTCACGGTAGTAGGGTCACGGCTGGAAGAAAAGAGAATGGTTTTTCTTGTTTGAGAATGAAGAAGTGGATTAGGATGGAGTAGGAGCTGTCAAGTCCTGCAAGCTGCACACGGTCCGGGAAGAATTTTTTTTCATTTATCATTTGACTGGAAATGAATTTTTCACGCTGATGCTAGAATGGAGAGGAGGATGCGATTTCATTTTGAAGTTTGAACGTTGCGTTCAGCGCTGCACATGGGTTACGAGACTGTGATTTTTATTTCTTTTCCTTGCTGGAGATTAAGCACAAGGCTGCCACGTCCAAAAGAGAGATACTCCATGGGTTTTCTTTTGAATTAATTTACATGCTTTGATTCTATTCTCAAGTTTTTTTCTTTTTGTTAAGATTTTAATATTGCATACATTTAGGTTTGAATGCTCGTTAATTTTTAAGTGATCTTTGCTTGATTATCTTGTTCTCCTTTCAATGCTAATCATCACAAGTTAATTTTCACTCCTTTAAATTGGTTAATTTTCACTCCTTTAATTTAAAAGTAATGTTAGCTTTAGTGACCAACCGCTTTAATTTTGTAATTGAGACCGTTTTTACATTTCCGTTTGCATTAGTGTCTTATTTAAGTTCAGTTGCATTCACAAAAATCTTTCAAAACCCCCCCACTATGTGTTTGATCTGAGACTGAACCACATTTGGTCCTTGAGAGGCGACCTAGGAGTCACTTCCTAGTTTATACTGCATTCTTTTATGCACAACTTTTGTGAGAGGTGCGACCCTCTCATCACTTGTCCCAAGGTCATAACCCTAATTCGACCAAAACCTTATATAGCTTCCTAAAAATTACAGAAAATTGGCCCAAGGGCCAATAAAATGGCGTTCAGCGGTAATTATCGCTCAACGGTAAGTGCGGTACTTTAGAATGACGCACAGCGGAAGTTTTGGCAAGCGTGAGACAACAAAAATTGGCCCTCAGCGCTAATTTCCGCTCAGCGCAACTTTTTCTGCACTCTGGTTGACTTTTCTACACTCTGGTTGACTGGTTGACTTTTTTGGATTATGGTTGACTTTTTGCACTCTGGTTGACTTTTCTGCATTCTGGTTGCCTTTTCTGCATTCTAACCATTCGATACTATAACTCTTCTCTCAAATCATTCTAATAGCCTACAAAATCAAGGGAATCTAGCACAAAACCATTAAATTCACCTTCAATTCTCTTATTCACAAAACAAAAACAAAAACATGAGTTAAAACAAGTTTCTAAGTCAAAAAGGGTGTTTTTAATATCAAAATTAAGGATAAAAATAACGGTTGAAATCATGTTTTTGCTTAAGTTGTGAGAATAAGAGAGTTGAAGGTGGTATTATTGGTTTTATGCTTAGTTTTCCTTATTTTGATAAGAATTTAGATGAATTGGATGAAGAAGTTGAAGTAGCAAGGAGTTGGAGTCAGGAAAGGTGGGAAAAGTAGCACATAGAAGAATCACAGATAGTGCTTAGCGTTATTTTGGGGCGTTGAGCGCCAATTTAGAGGTGTAATCACTGTTTCACGCCTAGGCACCACCGCTGAGCGCCAGTCTGGTGCTGCAACCACTATTTCACGCCTAAGCTACACCGTTGAGCATCACTTGAGTGCTGCAACTACTCTTTCACGCCTGAGCGCCACCGCTTAGCGTTAGTTGAGTGTCGCAGCTACCGCTGAGCGTCAGTCTCGTGGGCTTGGACTTTTTCTGCACTCTATTTAAGGTTTTGGACGACTTAGGGATCATATCTTTGGACAGAAGGAGGCGCAAAAACACTCTTTTCACCCCTTGGAGGCGATTTTGGATGCGGAAGCTCCAATCTTCAACTTTTAGGGTTTTATCTTTCATTCTTTTCCATATTTTCATCTAGTTTCACCATGTCTATGGTGAACTAAACCTCCATTATTGTTGGGGAAACGATGTAATTGATGAACAAATCTTAGATCCCAAAAATGGAGTCAAGAACTTGTTAACCCTCGGTAAATGTAACCGAATCGTATGAAGTAATAAACCTGGTAAGACCAAGTATCGTTCTCCCAAAGGACTCACGGCCTAGACAGTTGTGTGGTTTATTTATTAGCTAAGACTTGCAAAACCGATTGATTAAGATTTAAATGCAAATACTCAAAAGTAAATATGTATGCATGTATTAATCAATGGGCAAGAAGAAACAAAGCACGTGATTTGAATTATATGAATGAATATGTTGTTGGGGTTTATCGATTTCATCCTATCTACTCTCTTGTATTTAGGAATTCAACATTCTTTTCATTAATGTTAATGTCACTTTCTAAATTACTTAAAACTCGATGTCTCGGCGAAGAAAGCTTATCCTTAATTATGAGTTCATACAATTCCTAGCATCCGTAATAATTAATTATGAAGCACGGAAGCTTAAAGGAAACCAACTATCATACTCTTATGTCTAGGTTGGTAATATACTTTTGGGAGAGATTCCCTAGATCTAGATTTCCCCTTATGTATCCATATCGACAAAACCAATAATCATGACATCGAATGAGTTAAACAATCCATGCTTTGAGGAAAGAGGAAAATCCCTAACTATTAATGAAAGAAAGCATGTACCATAAAGATGATTTTGAAGAACAAATTCCATACAAGAGAGTTTCTAAGAATTTACATTGATTCCCCAACAACAAAATAAGTTTAGTTCACCATATTCATGGTGAAACTAGATGAAATACAATTAAAGAGTGAAAGATAGAACCCTAGAAAATTGAGAAAAGAGCCTTAGCATCCAAAATCCTCCTCCAACGGGTGAAAGAGTGTGTTTCTGCTTCGTTCCACCCAAAGATACAAACCCTAGGATGTCCTAAAGCTTATATGCTATTCTAAAAAATACAGAAAATTAGGCCCAAGCCCATAAAAGAGAAGCTCAACGGTAGTAGCGCATTTGACTTCTTCCCCTCAGCGCCAGTTTTCCCCTCAGCAGTGCCAATGGGTATTGATAAGTGTGATGAGTCGATATTTTATTCACTTTACTTAGTTTATTGTGCTAGAATTAATCAGGGAATTGTGCTTAAATGTCCGGTATTTTCTCGTTTTCACCAATTGTGCTTAATTGACTAGTAATTCTAATTTTGATTAATTTGAATTATCTAAGCTAATTATTTGCACTATAAATTACAGGGAAAATTTGGAAATACAATTTGGGATATTTGAAGGTTTAATAAAAAAAATGACAACTGGACCGAGAAAAATCTGGCAGCATCCAAACATGCAAATGGGTTTGGACGTGAAAATGGTCTTGAATGTGAAAGGGGTAGTCATTCATCTTAAAGCAAAATTATTGGTGCAAAGCCATGAAGGGGTCACCACATTGAGACACACACGGCCCACGTGGAGAAGAGATGTGCAGATTTTATTCACCATGTTTTTCATTTCACATCAGCTTTTTATTATTCAATTGATAAACAAAAAAAAAAAGCACATGGCCCATGGACAAGTCACGTTCGCAAGCTCCAAAATGCAAAGTGCTGAAGAAGTGAAATGATGGAGGGCCCACGTTCCATTCACGGTTTTGGTTGGGAGAAGTGTTATTCTATTTTATTACTTTGAGGCCAGTATTTCACGTAAAGAATGTGTAACACAAACCACACGGCAACCCATTTATTTTGGCAAGCATTTTGAATTAAACAAAGAAGGGGGGCCACCACTCATGGCTTGGAAAAACTCACGCCCACACGGAAGAGGGCCACGGCCCACCACACGTCCAGCACCTGGACCTAGCTGCAACTTTGGAGAAGGGCTTCACGGGAGCTTCATTTTCCATCAGCTTCACCACGCGATCCTATCCAGCAGGCTGCACGGGCTTAAGGTGTGTGCTTGGAGAGAAAGCGGTGCACACAGCAAAAAGGAGGAGTTCCAGTAGGGTAGGAGAGTAGTGTAGGGTAGAGAGAAATATAGAAAAAGAGAAGCTCACGCTGTTGCAGTGTGGGGCTGGAAGAAGACACACTGCCTGGTGTCCAGCCGCCACACTCTGTTACGTTTTTTTTTGTTTTTTTCTTCTCTCGGGCGGTGGAAAACACTTTGTTCTTTTTAGGGGGAATGAATGAAGAATGGGCACGCTGTTATTCTGGGATTATGCTCTTGGTTTTTGGAATGTTGTTATTGAATGAAGAATGAATGGGCAGAACGCTGTGAGTTCGAGGATCAATTTATTTGCTTTTAGAAAGTTGGTGCTGATTCATCTTTGTTGGAGAGAAGAGACGTACTCCATTTTTCATTCTATTGCAATGTGCACACACGGGTTTTCATTCACATTTCTTGAAAAGCGCTGGCATTAAATTAATTCCTTTTAGATAAGCATGAAGTGATTCATTTACTCTTTCCACGCTGTACGGTTCTGGACAAGGGAATTTCTTTTATTTGCAAACAGAGGCACACGGTGCATTTCATTTGGGAGAAAGAGGTTAACACGTTTTGCTGGAAGAAGCGGTACTCCAAGGTCTTCATTTCAAAGCATTGTTTTATTTATGGAGCTATACGGTGATTAAGCATGGATGAAGTTTTATTTTCTTTCTTTTAGAGAACTCTCGGTTTTCATTTTCTTAGAGAATAGGATGTTGTTTTAATTAGAAGAAAAGGTGGCCCACGCTGATTTGCATTGTGCAGCCCCTAAGGAAACTTTTGGTTCAATCCTTTTACTATTCAATGTTTGTTTTTACTGTTGTCGTGATGAATTACATTTAATGCTTAGCTCTAGGATGCATTCACACGTTGATTCAGGGGAGGCCCACATTGCACTGGGAAACTTTGGTTCAATCCTTTTATATTATATGCATTTAGCTTGGAAGCATCATCTTTATTTCAACTTACTGCTCACGCATTTATTCTAGTATTTCTTCCGCATAAATATGCATTCCATTTTATTTCAGTTGCATTGGGCTTCAAGGGGTGACGCTTTGAAATTCAATAGTGTTAAATGAGTGTTCAGATTTCTCTAATGCATTTAAATTAGTTTTGGCTTTAGGAATGTTTAATTACTGTTATCATGTTGTCTGTTCTGTTCAGTTTATTTATCTTCTTGCATTTCCAATTTCCTCACTTGTTTTAGAAACCGTTCGGTATTCACGCTTTGTTAATTCATTTCACTGTTTTCAATTATGTTTGGTTGTATTTAAATTTCAGTCTTAATTTACATCATTTTCGAATCACAAAAACACTTTCAAAACCCCCCCCCCAATTCGTGTTTGACCTAAGTCTCGAATCGCATTTGGTCCTTTAGAGACGACCTAGGAGTCACTTCCTAGTCTATACTGCATTCTTTTATGCACAACTTTTGTTGGGAGGTGCGACCCTCTCATCAAAATGGCGCCGTTGCCGGGGACCAACGGTTCGGTCTTAGGTTTTTGTTGTGTTTGTGTGTGTTGTGTTTTGTCTTGTGTTGTGATGTGATGTGATGTGATGTGATGTGATGTGATGTGATGTGATGTGATGTTCTGTTTTGTGTGTGCGTGTTGCATGTATAAATGTGTTGTGTTTTATTTGTTTCGTGATTTTTAGTATTTTTCTTTTTCCATGTCTACTTATTTTGATTTCGTGAATACTGCTTGTTTTGCTAGTGCCTCTGATTATGATTCTCCTTCTGCATGTTACTCTAATTGTAATTCATATTCTGCTGATTTCTATGTTGAGAACAATATGACTCATCCTCTAATTTCTGAGAGTGCTCTTTGTGAGCCGGTTTCACTTAAGGAGGATGATCTTCATTGCGATCTCACCCCTGGACTGATACATTTGCTGCCTAAGTTTCATGGTTTTGCAGGAGAATGCCCACACAGACATTTGGAGGAGCTCCACATCATGTGCTCTTCAATGAAGCCTCCAGATGTCCCTCTTGATTACATTTTCTTGAGCGTATTTCCGCATTCATTACAAGGAGCAGCTAAGGATTGGAAAGACTCTCTTCCTCTGAGATCCGTTACCGATTGGGGATATCTTGAGCATCAGTTTCTGAGCAAATTTTCCCCTGTGCAATATGTTTACAGCAACGGTCTTGGATGGAATGACTCTACCTTGGAATGGTATAATGCTCCACAGCATCATTATCAAGAACCACCATTCCAGAGTACTTGTATGCCTCCACCAGTCCAGCAATACCAAAGTCAGCAATATGATGCTCCTGCCCAAATAGCTCCTCAGCCTTCTACTTCTGAGCCTACATTGCAGGAGTTGTTGGAGCAGATGACCATGCAGAACCTTCAGTTTCAGCAAGAGAACATGCAGTTCCAGCAAGAAATAGGAGCTGCCATTCAGAGTATGAATGACCAGATAGGGCAGATGGCCACACAACTTAATCAGGAACAATTTCAAGATGTCAGTGCCATCGACATAGGAGATGAGGAACAGAGTCATGAGCTTACTATTGTGCCATCTACTTTTCCATTATCCTATGTCCCTACTCTTGCACCTGAGGAGAGTGATGAGTGTTTTGAGGAGCAGGCAGAGATAAGCAGTAACCCTGAACCAGGTAGACCACCTTCATCTTCCCACACTTTGGCAATCTTCAAGGAAGAGGAGGTAAGCATACCTCAATTTGATTATGTTGATGATTATGTTGTTGAGAGGTATGCTGATGATTGTATTGTTGTTGAGTCTGATTTTAATTTTCCCTCTATGCATGATGAGAACCAATTTTTGATATCACATCCGAATATTTATTCTCCATGCACTGAACATGAATCTGAATTTGTGGTTGATATTGTTTCTGAATTTGAAATTGATTCATGTTCTGCGAGTTTATCTGTTGTTCAGCCTGTTACACTGGGATTGGGTGTTATACCCCTGTGTGTCAATTCTTTGGAACCACAATGTACTAACCATGCTGCAGGAGGTACATATGAATTTGACCAACATGCACCCACAGTGGAAGGAAAAGGTGCTTACATACACAACAGTTTCAACATCAATAAGCACCAGCTGAACCCGCTCATCAACAATCACTTCTTAGATCCAGCTATGGAAGACATTTCCCTACTAGATCAAATCTGGAGGATGAAGCAATTCTTCCTAAAAACTTCCTGGTTGAACCCTAAGATGGAAGACATCTCCCTACAAGTCCAAAATTGGCAACTGCCACCATGATCAGGGGAGTTTTCTTTCTCTCTTCTCCCCCTTTCCCTACAATATTGCACTTGTCCATGATCTGTTGACTGTTATGATTTCTGATCTTATGCTTATGACACATTGAGGACACTGTGTAGTTTAAGTGTGGTCTATTGGGGGAGATTCTGATTTTTCTTCGTTAGTTTTTGTTTTCCGTGTTAAATTTTTTTCTTTTCTAGGTAGTTTCGGTTTTGTTTTGTGTACAGTTTTACATGTTTCTCTTGATTTTTGGACTTTGTTTGGGTTGTAGACTTATCATTTCCTTCACTTGATTGATACTTATATGTTTGAAATCCTTGCTTTTCTCTGCTTGGAAGATGATTATGATTTTTGAGAGTTGAATTGATTGCGACAGAATTACCCTGTGTGAGATTTGAGCCACTTTATGTTCTTTCTTATGTGTGATATGCCTCTTGATTGCTTGTGCATATGCCTTGGCTTGACTCTTGTTGATAACTCTTGATTGATATGCATGTTTGGAAGTGATAAAGGCAATTTTGTTCTTGAGCCTCTCTAGCCAAATAAACTTACCTTGTTTTGATCCTTTGATAACCCCTTTTGAGCCTATACTTTCCCCCATTTCTTTGTTTTGAAGCTCATACACTAGCCCTAAGTGAAAAACCATGATTACCTTAACCTTAGGGAATTTTGGAGCTTTGGAGGTGTTTTGGGAACAAGTGTGGTCTCCTTAGGGATTCTAATGAATTGGCTGGTTGGTTCCTCTTCTTGTTTTTGTGTTTGTAAATATGTTGTGTATCTCTACTCTTATAGTTATGTCCTAAACAGAGAGAAAAGAAAAGAGACAGGATGAAAAAAAAAATGAAAAAAATGAAAAAAAAAAGTGTGAATAATGGAGTCAAGAAGAGGATTGAATTAGAGGTTGTGGGTGTGTTTGAATGTGTTTACACTTGTTCCCCATTGCTCCTCTGTTCCTTATGGTTTGTAGCTTCTTATCCAGATATATTCCCCCTTGTCCTTGGCCCCATTACATCCATAAAAGACCTTTTGATTTGAACATGCATATGTTTTGAGTGATGATATTAGAGGTTTGCCAAGTCTCTTGTTGTTTGCTTTCTTGAGTGCATTGAGTTGATATTCTTTACCTTAGACACTTGAGAGAAACACTAATAGTGCATCTGTGAGGTTTTGTTACTTTTGATTCACCTCTTGAACTGATTGATCATTTTGCCATGTCTTGAATTGCTTGGATGATTTCATGAGTATCTGCTTTCTTTGATTCATTCTGTGTTGGAATTGTCTACTTCTTTTCTCTGTCCAGATTTCTTGAGGACTGTGTAAATTCTGTTTGTTTCCTTGCGAGTCTTTGTTTTCTGTGTGCTAAGTTTGTGTCATACCCTGAATGTCCCTTGAACTATTCCCTAATTTGCGTCTTGATTTTGCCCAGGAGTGCAAAAGACTAAGTGTGGTCTATTTTGATGAGTCGATATTTTATTCACTTTACTTAGTTTATTGTGCTAGAATTAATCAGGGAATTGTGCTTAAATGTCCGGTATTTTCCCGTTTTCACCAATTGTGCTTAATTGACTAGTAATTCTAATTTTGATTAATTTGAATTATCTAAGCTAATTATTTGCACTATAAATTACAGGGAAAATTTGGAAATACAATTTGGGATATTTGAAGGTTTAATAAAAAAAATGACAACTGGACCGAGAAAAATCTGGCAGCATCCAAAAATGCAAATGGGTTTGGACGTGAAAATGGTCTTGAATGTGAAAGGGGTAGTCATTCATCTTAAAGCAAAATTATTGGTGCAAAGCCATGAAGGGGTCACCACATTGAGACACACACGGCCCACGTGGAGAAGAGATGTGCAGATTTTATTCACCATGTTTTTCATTTCACATCAGCTTTTTATTATTCAATTGATAAACAAAAAAAAAAAGCACATGGCCCATGGACAAGTCACGTTCGCAAGCTCCAAAATGCAAAGTGCTGAAGAAGTGAAATGATGGAGGGCCCACGTTCCATTCACGGTTTTGGTTGGGAGAAGTGTTATTCTATTTTATTACTTTGAGGCCAGTATTTCACGTAAAGAATGTGTAACACAAACCACACGGCAACCCATTTATTTTGGCAAGCATTTTGAATTAAACAAAGAAGGGGGGCCACCACTCATGGCTTGGAAAAACTCACGCCCACACGGAAGAGGGCCACGGCCCACCACACGTCCAGCACCTGGACCCAGCTGCAACTTTGGAGAAGGGCTTCACGGGAGCTTCATTTTCCATCAGCTTCACCACGCGATCCTATCCAGCAGGTTGCACGGGCTTAAGGTGTGTGCTTGGAGAGAAAGCGGTGCACACAGCAAAAAGGAGGAGTTCCAGTAGGGTAGGAGAGTAGTGTAGGGCAGAGAGAAATATAGAAAAAGAGAAGCTCACGCTGTTGCAGTGTGGGGCTGGAAGAAGACACACTGCCTGGTGTCCAGCCGCCACACTCTGTTACGTTTTTTTTTGTTTTTTTCTTTTCTCGGGCGGTGGAAAACACTTTGTTCTTTTTAGGGGGAATGAATGAAGAATGGGCACGCTGTTATTCTGGGATTATGCTCTTGGTTTTTGGAATGTTGTTATTGAATGAAGAATGAATGGGCAGAACGCTGTGAGTTCGAGGATCAATTTATTTGCTTTTAGAAAGTTGGTGATGATTCATCTTTGTTGGAGAGAAGAGACGTACTCCATTTTTCATTCTATTGCAATGTGCACACACGGGTTTTCATTCACATTTCTTGAAAAGCGCTGGCATTAAATTAATTCCTTTTAGATAAGCATGAAGTGATTCATTTACTCTTTCCACGCTGTACGGTTCTGGACAAGGGAATTTCTTTTATTTGCAAACAGAGGCACACGGTGCATTTCATTTGGGAGAAAGAGGTTAACACGTTTTGCTGGAAGAAGCGGTACTCCAAGGTCTTCATTTCAAAGCATTGTTTTATTTATGGAGCTATACGGTGATTAAGCATGGATGAAGTTTTATTTTCTTTCTTTTAGAGAACTCTCGGATTTCATTTTCTTAGAGAATAGGATGTTGTTTTAATTAGAAGAAAAGGTGGCCCATGCTGATTTGCATTGTGCAGCCCCTAAGGAAACTTTTGGTTCAATCCTTTTACTATTCAATGTTTGTTTTTACTGTTGTCGTGATGAATTACATTTAATGCTTAGCTCTAGGATGCATTCACACGTTGATTCAGGGGAGGCCCACATTGCACTGGGAAACTTTGGTTCAATCCTTTTATATTATATGCATTTAGCTTGGAAGCATCATCTTTATTTCAACTTACTGCTCACGCATTTATTCTAGTATTTCTTCCGCATAAATATGCATTCCATTTTATTTCAGTTGCATTGGGCTTCAAGGGGTGACGCTTTGAAATTCAATAGTGTTAAATGAGTGTTCAGATTTCTCTAATGCATTTAAATTAGTTTTGGCTTTAGGAATGTTTAATTACTGTTATCATGTTGTCTGTTCTGTTCAGTTTATTTATCTTCTTGCATTTCCAATTTCCTCACTTGTTTTAGAAACCGTTCGGTATTCACGCTTTGTTAATTCATTTCACTGTTTTCAATTATGTTTGGTTGTATTTAAATTTCAGTCTTAATTTACATCATTTTCGAATCACAAAAACACTTTCAAAACCCCCCCCCAATTCGTGTTTGACCTAAGTCTCGAATCGCATTTGGTCCTTGAGAGACGACCTAGGAGTCACTTCCTAGTCTATACTGCATTCTTTTATGCACAACTTTTGTTGGGAGGTGCGACCCTCTCATCAAAGTGCCACTCAATGGTAGTTGGCGTTGAGCGGTACTTCCTGATTCTCTTCTTTTGCACTTTTTGTGTCCTTTTCTATCTCCATCTCTTTCCTACTTGATAACACTCTAGATTTACATATTTTTCTTTGTTAAAAATCATTTCTTAGATTTCTTTAGTTTTTAATTTCTTATAATTAGGCTAGTTTTATGTTTTTCTCTTAATTCTTTAGTTTTATAAAATTCTAGTTAAAAATAGGTTTTTTAAAGGTAATTTTTAGTTTTTGTTAATAATTAGAAAATTAGTGTTTTAGAAAATCTATTGACAGAAGAAATTCTTTTCTTTATTTTTGCTTAATTAGATTTTTAATTTTTGTAATTGCTTAAAAATCTTAGTTTTGTTGCTTAGCCTTTTAGTCTTAATTGAATTTTTTTTATTGCAGAAAGTAATTGGACCACTGAATTGGGCTTTAGCCTTGAATAAATTGAATTGGAACTTATGTGCACATCTTCAGTGCTGCATTGGGCTAATTGCCTTTGATAGGCTACACAAGTGTTGATTTGAATAAGAGCACTGGACATTGGGTTGCTGCTACAATTTAATTAGGTTTAAGTGAAGAATTTAGGTAGTCGAATTGGGCCACTGCTGCTGTTCTGAGGCTGTCACGCTTGGAGTTGGAGTTGATGGCATTGAATTGGGTCGTTCTAAGTTGGGGCACTGCTGATTGGAACACTGTTGCTGCCAACTGATTAATGAAGCTTTGGACCACTGGCTGCACACACATCTGGGCCGCAGTGCTGATCTAAAGTAGAGCACTGGATTGGGCCAACTCTCCTTTAATGAAACGTTGCGTTTCAGATGTTGTCATTGGGGTCTCAGATTTGCAAATCATTTTGGCAAAATGAAAGAAGTTTTCGTGCATTTGAGTAGAAGAAAAGAACCCTCCAGCTAGGGCAAAACGAAAGAGCGAAGTGAGAGCAGCTTTGTGCGAACCTGCCCGGAGATGGAAGAGGCTGACCGACAAGAAAAGGAAGCTGACCGATGAAGACTAAGTTGATCAGAGGGCTGAGACGAGTGGAGCGCGAGCAAAGAAACGGTGACCGTCCGATGAAGAAGAAGCGTCCCAGGCAAGTTTCTATTTCCTTTTCCCGTTTTTCTTTACTTTTCTTTCTTTGACCCTTTATAAAGGGCTTTCACCATGTAAATAGGATATATAGAGAGAACATTTCTTCATACACTTTGGAGATACACTTTCAGACGCTCTATAGATTAGGGTTTTTACGCTTTTCTTATAGTAGATATATTGTTCTTGATTCTCGATTTCGCTGATGAGATTCATGGAACCGTGACAATCCGTGAGCTCCTCATTCGGTGATCTCTAGTATAATGTTTGTAATTTTCCTTTCTCATGTTAATAAAGTGCAATTTCGTGATTCTTTCTCATTTCTTGTTTGCATTTTTATTTTGTTCACTATTTTTTATTTCTGCCATTGTTATGTTCTGAGAAAATGAATTGGACTCTGATTCTCTGCATCTTTGCAATTCCTTTTGGAATTGAATGACTCCATAGTGAGCATTCTTTATCGAGATGTCTTCTCGAGACAGAGAAGAGTCCAATGTATAAAGATTCATCCGAATTTGTGTTTATGTTCTTTTCTTTTTAGTGTATATCAGATTTAGATTTGCATTGATTGAGAATGAGTGGAAATTACCACTGTAAGTTCTGAAATATGAACTATAAGACCTGTGATGGGCTTACTTTAGTTAGAATGTCTTTCTGAGTGTAATTGAAACTTTATTCTCAATCATTTGTACATTTAAATTTTGTTCTATGCTTCAGTTCATTTCTTTATGAATTTTAGATTGATGAATAGGTTAATGAACATTGGTTGGACAAATTAGTGGAAAGAGTCAATTTAAAGTTTTGAAATATGACTTAGAATACCCTAGATTGGGATTCATATTATCATGATGTCTTCCTGAGAGCTCTAAGCAGTCTTTTATTCATTCCAATGTGCATTTCACCTATGACTTCAATTCTGTTTTTGAGATTGTTATATTACTTTCGATTAGTTAGAATTTAGGTATTGTTTTTGCTTTGTTTCAATTCTAAATTCTGTTCTAGCCTAGATTTCTGGTGATATATAGATTAGGATAGAGTGATCTGTGTTGCTGATTTGGTTTCATTGTAAGTTGATTTCTGTTTTAGCCAATACTTTTTACTTTGATTTTTGTCTTCCTGTGAATGGATTAGGTTTAGTAGATTAGATGTTGAACTGTCCACTCTTTTGGTTCTGATACATGTATATACCACTTCTTTTAGGCATCTTAGTATCTTGTTCAGTTTTAGTTTTGGTTTCCTTGCATTGTTGACTGTTAGCATTCATAGGTTAGTTTTAATTGCATTTAGTTCTCATTTTAGTTTAAGTTCTGTTCTGTTATGCATTCATTTTATACTTTAGCTTGGGTTTTGTTTTTTTTTTTATTTCTTTGCATTTTATTTCTTAATTTTTCTTTTATACAAATTTGATTTCTTTATTCTTTTCTCTTTAATTTCGTTGTTTCATATTTTATTTCCCCACCTTGCTTTAGTAGTTATTAGATAGTAAATAAATACAAGATTTAATTCTACACTTTAGGCTTAATTGTACCGAGTCTGAGGATTGATACCTAGGTTGTCCCTTTACTACATTAGTGGGGAAACTTAGTTTGTTCTGATTTTGTGCGACCAATATCAGTTTAACACTACTTCACTTCTTTCATCAAATTCATCTTTAAACCTGCAAAAACAAGGAAATCAAGCATAAAACCTGTCCAACTCTCTTATTTCCAATAATTCAATAAATCATGAGTTCAAGCTAATTTCTAAGTCATAAAGGTTGTAATTGAAGTCAATTTTAAGTAGAAAAATAATAGTTTTTCAACTGTTATCAGTAATCCTTTGAAACTCTCATGTATTGAATTTATTTATATTACAAATGCTTTACTTCATTAATTGTTAGGGTTTTTCCTCTACGCTCTATGCATGCTTTGTTTAACTCATTCAATTGCATGATTATTGATTTTGTCAATATGGACACATATGGGAAAATCTAGAACTGGGGAAATTCTCCCAAAAGCAATATTACCTAGACATAGGCATAGGAGGGTTGGTTGCCTTTAAGCTTTTGTGCGAATGTAATGCATAATTAATTGCTAGAGATACAAGACATTCTGAACTAGTAATTAAGAGTAGGCTTTCTTGATCGAGACATCGGGTTTAAGGTAAATTAGAAAGTGACATTAACATTAAAGAAGAAGATGAATTTATAAATACATGAGAGTGGATAGGATAAGTCGGAAACCCCAACAACATAACCATTCCATATTTTATACATCAATCACCTGTGAATTCTTTAAGTCAATTGATCAACACTTGCATTGATATTTATTTTCTGCATTATAAACACTATGATTTTGTTTACAAGTATTAATTAATCAAGAAACCACATGAATGTCTAGGCCGTGAGTCTCTTGGGAAACGATCTTGGTCTTACCATTTATTATTACTTGATACGATTCGGTACACTTGCCAGAGTGTTAACAGGAAACCACAACCCTCCTTATATGACAAGACTACAAAGCTAGAGGAGATACTCCAACAATTCATGCAAGTGTCAATCTCTAATTATAAAAGCACTAAAGCTGCCAATAGAAATTTAGAGATTTAGGTTGGCCAATTGGCTAAGAAGTCAGAGGAGAAGTCTGAGAATAATTTTGGGGCTAATACTGATGCTAACCCTAAAGAGGAATGTAATTCCATTATAACTAGAAGTGGTAAGATGTTAGAGGAGAGAAAAATTGAGAGAAAAGATAAAGCAGAGTTGAGTGAGAAAGAAGAAGAAATTGAAGAGAGAAACGAGGAGGCTGAGTGAAAAGAAATTGAGAGAGATGAAAGAGCAAAAAAGAAAGAAGAAGAGGAAGAGAGAAAAGAAAAGAACAGAAGAGAAAAGGAGAGAGAAGAGAGAGAAAAAGGAAAATAAATTGAGAAGCTCCTTCCTTATCCTAAAGTACATTCAACGAAGGAAAAAGAGAAGCAATTCAGGCGTTTCATGGATGTTAAAATAGAATGGCTCAATTTCTCACACCAAGAGGGGGGGGGTGAATTGGTGAAATGTAAAAACAAAGTCTTTTAAAATCTTTTTCACAAAAGGTGATGCCTTTAAAGCTTTATTGAAATGCAAGGTAAGGACTTTCTAATGTATCAGAAACTTAATCGAATAAGTGCAGAGTAAAGTCGATTAATTGTAAAATAGTAGGGATCAGAAAATTCAAACACTACTTTTTATACTGCTTCTGCCAACCTCCCTACATCTAGTGTCCTTCCAACCATGGGAATCAAATGCACTATAATGATCAAGGTTTTTACAACAAGGATTTTTGATGACAAATTTCTGAACATCGAAAAACGGCGCCAAAAACTTGGTTAACCCTCGACAAGTTTGACCGAATCGTATCAAGTAAAAAACTCAGTAAGACCAATTATCGTTCTCCCAAAGGACTCACGACCTAGTTAGTTATATGATTTCTTGATTATTTAATACTTGTGAACAAATTGTTATAAGTTTCAAATGCAAAAGACAAAAAGTAAACATGTATGCATGTGATGATCAATTGGAAAGAAGAAACAAAACACGTGAATTGAAATATGCGGATGAGTATGTTGTTGGGGCAATCAATTTCATCTTATCCACTCTCATATATTTTAGGAATTCATTATTCTTTTCATCAATGTTAATGTCACTCTCTAAATTACCTTAAACCCGATGTGTTGGCGAAGAAAGCCTAATCATAATCACTAGTTTACACTGTCTTGTCTCCTTAGAAATTAATCATGCATTATAGTGAACGGAAGCTTAACGGCAACCAACCATCATACTCCTATGTCTAGGTTTATACTACTGTTGGGAGAGTTTCCCCGGATCTAGATTTTACCGTATGTGTCCATATCAATAAAAGAAATAATCATAACATCGAATGAGTTAAACAATGCATGCTTTGAGCAAAGAGGAAAAACCCTAACTAATGATGAAAGAAAGCATGTATCATAAATATGATGTCTAAACACAAAATTCCATATATGAGAGCTTCAAAAGATTACATTGATTCCCCAACAACAAGAAGAGTTTAGTTCACCATATTCATGGTGAAACTAGATGAAATACAATGAAAGAGTGAAAGATAGAACCCTAGAAAGTTGAGTAGGTAGCCTTAACATCCAAAACCTTCCTCCAAGGGGTGGAAAGGTGTGTGTTTGTTTCGTACTCTACCATAGATACAAACCCTAGGAAGTCCTAAAGCTTATATACTGTTCTAAAAATTACAGAAAAGTAGGCCTAATACGAAAATAATGGCGCTCAGCGGTAAAATACCGCTCAGCGGTAAGTGCGTGTGTTGAATTCTTCCCCTCAACTACACTTTCACCCCTCAGCGGTGCCAACAAGTGTTAATTAGTGCCGCTCAGCGATAAAATGGCACTGAGCGGTACTTGCGGCTTCTCTTCTTTTGCAGTTTTTGAGTTCTTTTCTGATTCCATCTCTATCCTTCTTCACTTCTTTCATCAAATTCACCTTAAAACCTGCATAAAACACTGAAATCAAGCATAAACATATCCAACTCTCTTATTTCCAAAAATATAAACAAAAACATGATTCCAAGCTAGTTTTTAAGTGTTAAAGGTTGCTTTTAGTATCAATTTTAAGCATGAAAATAACAGTTTTTCAACTGTTATCACATGGCCTACCTTATTCCCTTCACATTTGTTGGTGGAGGAAGTTTCTCAATAACCTCTATTTTGGCTTGGTCTACTTCAATCCCCTTAGTAGAGATCTTATGCCCCAACACAATTCCTTCTGTTACCATAAAATGACATTTCTCCCAATTAAGTATCAGATTCGTCTGAATACATTTTTTGAGAACAGTGTCAAGATTCATCAAACACTTATGAAAGGAATCTCCAAAGACAGAGAAATCATCCATGAAGACTTCAATGCACTTTTCCATGAGATCTGAAAAAATTGCCTGCATACACCTTTGAAATGTGGCTGGGGCATTACATAATCCAAATGGCATCTTTCTATAAGCAAAAATATAATAAGGACATGTAAATGCAGTCTTCTCTTGATCTTTTGGATCTACCACAATTTGATTGTATCCAGAATATCCATCCAGAAATAAACAAAAAGACTGACCTGCCAATCTCTCTAGCATTTGATCTATGAAAGGAAGAGGAAAATGATCCTTCTTGGTAGCTTTATTTAATTTCCTGTAATCAATGCACATTTGCCATTCAGTAACAGTCCGAGTATGAATAAGCTCATTCTTCTCATTATGAATTACTGTCATCCCACCTTTCTTTGGAACTACCTGTACTGGACTTACCCATTCACTGTCAGAGATTGGATAAATAATGCCAGCTTCCAAGAGCTTCAATACTTCTTTTCCAACCACCTCCTTCATGACAGGATTTAATCTTCTTTGTGGTTGAGCACTCGGTTTATAATTATCTTCCATAAAGATCTTGTGCATGCAATAAGTTGGACTTATACCTTTAAGATATGAAATTGACCACCCAATAGCTTCTTTGTTGGCTTTCAATATTTCTACCAACTTTTCTTCTTCTTCAGGAAGCAAAGAATTACTGATGATGACTGGCTTTGTTCCATCTTCTTCTAGAAAAACATACTTTAAATGTGATGGTAGCATTTTTAATTCTAACTTCTTTGCTTTGACTTCTTCTTTGGTATCAATTGTTTCAAACTTAGCATGTTCCACTGGAATCTCCTTCAATGTCTCCAAATCTGTGATACATTCATCAATCAATTTTTCTTCTTCTTCATTTAAATCTTCACAAGCATCAATAAGATCTTTCTCTAGTGGAGAAGAATAACGTACCATCCTTTCTTGCACCATGCAAACTTCATCAAGTATATCAAATTGAAAACATGCTTTGTCATCTTTTGGATGTGTCATGGCTTTAAATACATTGAAATTTACTTCTTCATCTTGAACTCTCAATTTGAGCTTACCATTCTCCACATCAATTAAAACTCTGGCAGTCTTCATAAATGGTCTCCCAAGAATGAGAGGTGCATCTCCATTTTCCTCCATCTCCATAATAACAAAATCCACTAGAAAAACGAATTTGTCTACCTTGACCAGCACATCTTCAACTACTCCATAAGGATATTTAAGAAACTTGTCTGCCAATTGAAGTGCCATTCTAGTCGGTTTGAGCTCTAAGCCCTCAATTCTTTTAAATACAGAAAGTGGCATCAAATTAATGCTAGCTCCCAAATCAATTAGAGCTCTTCCAACTTCCAACTCTCCTATAGTGCATGGAATAGTGAAGCTCCCTGGATCTTTAAACGTGGGAGGTAATTGTTGTATGATTGCACTACAATTACCTTTTACTTCAATGGTCTCCTTCTCAGTATATTTTCTTTTTTTTTTGTAAGGAGTTCTTTCAGAAACTTTGCATAAGATGACATCTGTTGCAATGCTTCTAAGAAAGGGATGGTAATCTCCAGTTTTTTAAACATCTCCATGAACCGCTCAAACTGTTTTTCTTTTTCCTTCCTTGAATAAATCTTTGGATAAGGAAGTATTTTTCCTAACTCTCTCTCTTTTTACCTAACTCTTCTTTTTCTTTTTCTTTTTCTTTTTTTCTCTCATCTTCCTCTTCTCTCTTTTTTTCTTTCTCAACCATATCTTTCCACTCAAGTGTTTCTTTTTCACTCTCATTTTCTCTCTCTTTTCCCTCTGTTTTTCTCTCCTCTAACACTTTACCACTTCTTGTTACAATGGTTTTACATTCTTCATTCAATGTGTCCTTTGCATTCTTTTCACAACCTTCTATCTTATTAATCATTCGCCCAATATTCATCTTCATACTGTTAGCTACATCTTCCACATTCTTATGATAAGAGACACCCATTTTCATGAATTTCTAGAAAGTGTCCTCCAATTTTGTGTTTTTCTCATATGAAATAGGTTGTGGTTGCCATTGTTGATGTTGCTTTTGGACCATTGAAATATTATATATCTCTTGAGGTAGCAGAGAAAGCTTCTTTGTTACTTCTTCTAACTGTTGAATGATGATCTCATTTTGTGCAAATAAAGCGTCTTGAGTTTGCATTTGTAACATTCCCATTTGTTGACTGGGAACTCCTGTTTCACTGTATAAATCATTATCACTAGCAACCATGTTCTCTATTAATTTTGTTGCTTCCTTTGGAGTCTTACCTTTAATATTACCCCCGGTTGAGGCATCTAACATCAACTTGGTTTGTGAACCAAGACCTCCAAGGAAAAGTAGAACTACTGCTGCTTCATCAAAACCGTGCATGAAAGTCTTTCTCAAAAAGCTTTTGTATATGTCCCATGCTTGACCTAATGTCTCCTCCATGCCTTGTCTGAAACAAGAGATCTCTTACTTCCCTTTGTTGACTTTAGATTGTGGGAAGTATTTGTTCAAAAACTTTGCAACCACAACTTCCCATTCTGTAAAACTAACTTCTGGAAAAGAATTTAACCATAACTTAGCATTGCCTGCCAATGAGAAAGGAAACAAGCTAAGCTTGATTGCTTCATCTAGCACTCCATTTATCTTCACGGTGTTACAGATTTCATTGAAGGTGGTGAGATGTTCATATGGGCTTTCATGTGATAGCTCATTAAACTGATTACTTTTCACCAACTGTATCAATGCTGGTTTCACCTCCATGTTTGTAGCATTGACCCTCGGGCTTGCTATACTGTTAAAATGTTGAGGGCCAACAAAAGTGGTATAATCTGCAAGAGTCCGTCTACCATTATTCTCCTCTGTCATATTTTCAGTGTTATGGTAAGACCTTGGTGGTGAAGGTTGTAGGAGTATCCCAGGAGAAGGGAATAGTTCTTGTGAAGTTCGAATGCTCCTCCTCCTTCTACTTTCGTCCAAGCCTTCAAGAAGTGGTTCAGAAATATTTTTGCTTCTAGTCTGAATATTACCCTGCATACACAAGGAAACAAAACCCTAGAAAAATTTTGTTGGCACAAAAAGATAGAAAATAGAAGAAATAATTGAAAATATAAGAAGATAGAAAATAAAAACCGAAAAAATAAAAATAGAAAATA